>NW_004191622.1:257883-281783 GCF_000330505.1 Entamoeba invadens IP1
TTAGGGCCTCAGCCATATGAGTCCCGTCCACATTCGAAACATAATGGAATGTGAGTCTTGGGTGTTTATAGAATTTAAGAGCTTCCGTCACCATGACGGGTCCAAGATCTGATCCTCCAATCCCAATGTTAACAACATCAGTGAATTCCTTTCCGGTATATCCCTTAATAGTTCCACTTCTTACACCCTCACAGAACTTCCCCATCTTAGCTAAGACGGCGTTGATCTCTGGCATCACATCTTTCCCATCAACAAGGACGGGTGTGTTGTCTCTATTTCTTAACGCGGTGTGCAAGACTGCTCTCTTCTCGGTGACATTGATCTTTTCTCCTGTGAACTCAGCTTCGATTTTCTTCTTCAAGTCGACGGCATTGCAAAGTGCAAGCAACAGCTTCATTGTTTCTTCATCAATAAGGTTTTTCGAGTAATCAAAGTGAATGCCTTCAAATTGAAGAGTATACTTGGCATACCGTGACGGGTCTTTCGCAAAAGCGTCCTTCATCACAAAGGATGCCATCGCAGCATGTTTCGCTTCAAGGGCCTTGTACTCTGGAAGGGTCGTAAACATAAGTGCTTTTTAGTCCTTTTCTGGTGTTATATAACTAGAAGAGCGTGGCGCCAACACGGTGAGATGTAATCCCAAAATCCCGATTCTCTTCGGGAGATATTTAGCCAGATTATTTTTTACACAAGTCATATGTGTAAAAAATATATTCTTAGTTATTAACTATTAGCTTTTGAATAATTACTTAATAGCTCTGTTCCGGCATTTTTGGGTTCATTATAAAAACAAAATCAGTTTTTCTTATTTTTTTAGTGGAATCTTAAATAAATGGGAAAAAACAATAAACTATTCAATATAAGAACATATTTATTTAATATAATTAAATAATGTATTTTTCTATAAACAAAAAAATTGTATTTTCCGATAAAAAGTGCAATTAAAAAAATTATTTCGCTTTGTGTACTATATTTTTAATAGAATAATCTGAAATAGTTTAATAAACCATATTTTATAATAAGAACACCTTTCTCTTGATTCATTTTCAATATCTTAAAGAAATACCCTTTCACATAGCCTAAATATTTCTAAGATCAAAAACTACATTTTTGGTATGAGTTGTTTTGAGATACTTTCTGCAGCTAAAGACGACACTGATCTTCTATGTTTCGCCTGACTGAGTCCTTTATCACTAAACAATTTTCTCATTACTGTTGGGGTTTTTGCTCCTCTTTTATTCTTTGAAACTTTCTTTCCGAATGTGTCGATGTATAAAGATGAAGGTGAACACACTTCTTTAATTCTTGAGTCAATAAATTTGAGTTGTATTTGCTAGAAGTTATTATTATAGTTATTATTATAATATTTATAATAATATTATAGTTATTATTATAGTTATTATTATAATAATATTATTATACACCTAACAAACGGGAAAGATATCTAAAGCAGCGGTCAGTATATTAGTAAAAGCCAAAAATACATATTGAGAGAACATTCCCTCAGTCATGGCACTTTTTCTAATCACTGCCGGACCCACACAAATTGCCAAATTATTAACATTCATTTTACTTGTTTTGTGTTCGACTATTTTCAAGCAAAGTGGAACGAAATATTCCAAAAACGTTTTGTTTTGGTCTGGCACGGTATTATACATTCCTCTAAACTTCATTTTCCACATTGCCAAATTTCCTCCGAAATTTTCAGTGATATTAATTAATTGGTCATACAACTCGACTGGCCATATAGGCTCACTAATTTCTCGAATATATTTCTTAATTAATGCACAAGCTAAAACTCCATCTATCAGATCAAAGTCTACGACTCCAATGTATTTAAAGTATTGTTCCATCTCACTCTTCCCCGCACATTGTCTAAAAACTCCTTCCATACTTTCCGTCGAGAAATAGACTTGGTACATCAATCGTTCTATTCCTTCAGGTAGAAACATCTTAGGCTTCCCCTCGAGCTTTAAAATAGTATCTACGGGCTGATTATAATCGCGTTGCAATTGTTTGACTCTCTCCGAGACTAACCGGTCTGAAACAAATGTGAACGGCTTCACCAAACTTTCATCCAGCGCTGCTCGCAACTCACCCTGTTGATTGTTTTTGAGGGATGTGATGTACTTCGTGAGACAGGTGTAAGTGTGCACGTTAAATACTTGTTGCATCTGTTCGGATTTTATTAGTGTGTGACTGCTGAATTCCTCCTTCCACTCCCAGGGTTTCTTAAGGCTGTCACTCAGCGCTCGAAAGGCCTCGTGCTAAGATGTGAATGTGTACTCCCCGTATCAAGGTACTGTACTATAACAATAGATTAAAAACTATAAATATAGTACAAAACAAACGTAAACGGAAAGAGTGTTGCGCATCGCGGTATTAACAGACTGGCACAAATCAACTAATGAGAGAAAAGACGCAGGAGTATCGTTAAAAGGAAGTTTTGATGTTGAGCCTTCGAGTGCTAAAGAGAAGTCGTTAAATGACGTGTCGACCATTCTCAAAGAATTTGCGACAATTGTTGCCTTTTGAGCAAGTTCGATTGTGGTCATGTACAGGTTTGATTTGTATTTGTCCATATGAAAAGGCTTTCTACATGTTTCAAGTTGAATTTTTAAGCTTTAAAAAGGTAATTAAATCTTTAGTTGTTTGAATTACTGTAATTAGTTTTATATGTATCAATAATTTCTTGTAGTATTTATTCTCATTCATTTTATTATTTTTTTATGTACTAGATATATAGTTGTATTTTCTTTTATTTATAATTCAGTGTACATTTTTTTCTTTTTTTATTTTTAACAAGTTTGATTCAAATTGAAAAACTAAAAAATATAATAATAATATCATAATTCATGGATATTATTTTTTATTTTTTTATTATATTTTAATTAATTAAATTTATTAATAAAACACAATAACTGAAAAATGAAAAAAACTCAAACTTTTACACAATTGTTTTTTGAAAATAAATAATTATTATAATAGTATTATAATAATAATTCTAATATTTAAATTTAATAAGTACTATTTAAATTTAATATTTGATGAAATGTTAATAAAACAAACTGTACTATAATTATTAATAAAATAAACTATTCTTGTTAAAATTTAAAAAACTACAAAAAATGTATAACAAACCAAAACTAAACTATAATTTAAAAGATATTCTCTTTTGTAGCGAAACTTTTACATTCTCATTGAATGAGATTAAAAACCACTTTTCCTCGTATTGTTCGAGGACTTGACTGTTAATGAAAGCTTCGCTGTCAGTATTAATGACATTGAATACTTCATTTTTCTCTTTTTCACTCAACATTCGTTTATATGCAGATTTGCACAATGATTGAATTCTTTGTTCCGCGTATTTCACGTTTTTGTCATTTGTTGCCGTCACGATGACGCATTCTTGATTTTCTTCGTCATCGTCAAGGAGATTTTCAATCTCCCTCTCACAATAATTGACGCAGAAATCTGGGTCTTTTAAAGCCAAAATAACAGGCCCAAAGTACCACGCTGACGCTTCAATGCCTTCTTTATTGAATATTAACGTTACCGCAGCAGCGACACAACAATCAACACTTACTACAACCTCTTCTTTCATCACTTCCGATGCAAAATTCTCTAGACCAACACAGAACCCATCCGCACCATTCCCCTTCACAGAAATACTCTCAGAGAACATTTCATAGTCGACTTCACATTGATTCATCATACTCATCACATCACTTTCGTGCCATTTCAAGACGTGGCGAAGCTCTACAGTGAGGCCTTTTTCTACCGTGTAGTCCTCCCCTTTGTTCGTAAGAAGAATCACATTTTCCATCTTCCCAAACTCTTCCTCTTCTTGCAGTCGACGCGCTTCTTCCTCGTCCCGCGCTTTCTCTTCCAACAACCGACGTTCTTCCTCTTTTTTGAGATTGGCAAGACGGGCGTCTTCTTCGGCCTTTTCTCGATCAAGACGCTGCTGTCGGGCTTTTTCAGTTTCGTCTTTGAGACTCTTCTCATGGGCTTGCGAGAGGAGAAGATCGCTGTAATACTCTGATGTCAGTTGATCGTCGCGCACCAAATTTCTTTCGTCGGCGTACCCAAAGTATCTGAACGCGTTGTCCGAGAGGTCGACGTCCAGCTCTCGAGCGACCTTCTCCTCGACTGCGTACATCTGCTGAATTTTCTTGTACCCATCCGCAAGCTCGTCCTGAGGCGTTTTCACCTCGTTCTCTTCTTTTGTGAAATTGCGAGAAAACTTTGGGAAGTACTCGCGAGTGACCTTTTTGCTTTGAGTGATCGACACGGTTTTTGGCTTAATGAAGTCGATATCCGACATGTCTTCACTTGTTGTGTCGGGTTTGGGTTTCTTTGTTTTCGTGGGTTGCTTAGGAGTCGTAGCGGCGAGGGTTTTGGTGACGACGTTCATGACTGGGACGGAGAGAACAGCGGGAGTTACTTTCTTTTTAATGAATCGATTATCGATGTTAGCCTCTTTGAGAATGAAAGTGGCAACCCACTTGTGCTTGGAAAGTTGTTTACACGTCATGTTGTTATTTAAGGTTGGTTGGCGGAGAATGAGAGTCGCGTATTTTGTCTCTTCAATAACACGGCGCGCGGTGTGGATCTGATTTTTATTCGCAACAAGAACTAACTTGTTGCCAAAATTCTGAAGATATAAGCAGCCTAATATCCCATTGCGAGCCAATAGACCCTGGCCAAAACGTAAGAGGTGTGGGTACAACGTGTCGTCGACCTTGACAAATACATAGTCGACTTCGGAAAGGCGGTTTTCTAATATTATTTTCGAGCACGGATACGGCGGGAATATCCTTAACTCGAAGTGCATGTAATCGCCAGAAACAGTGACTGGTGGATACATTGAAGATATGAATGCTTTGAGACAGTGTTGTACATAAAAGTAAAGGTGTGGTTCTGGTGAGAGTGATATTGTGAGTGTTGTTGGTCCAGTCTGTAGAGTCATTTGAGTATTAATGGAGTATATTTCGAGTTTTTTCAGATTCTTAAATGCAAATGAATTCAGTGCCTTCTCAACATGTATTTGTGTTGGCTCTATACTAACACCCCGTGCATTTTCCTTGGTCATTTATTAAAACTTGAGTCCAACAAATCATGGACGAAGATTTGTTGGATGCAAGACAAAGAAAGAACAAACAAGTGCTAAATTATTCAATTACCAACTGATAACAAATCTATTATAAATAAACTATAATTGAACACCAAGAAAAAAGAAATACGATAAGGAACTATAGTTAGCTATTTTTTAAATTATAAACAACCCCTTCAAAAATTTAAACTTAAAAAAAATAGAAATGAGTACGCAAATCATCGAACCCGTGGATCAACAGTTGTTAAAAAAGTCGATTATGCGCTTCAGTGCATCATTGGTGACGATGTCAGGTGTTACTTTTTTCTTTAGTTTTGTCCTTTTGTTGTTAGTGTCGCTCTCTTTATGGACTGCCTTTCAGAAAGCGTTTCTGTTTACTTGTGTTTTTGCTTTCCAAAGTCTTCTCCTCTATGTCATTAAGACAGGTTTGTTCTTAATATTAGAATCAATTCATAATATCAAGAGTTATACAGTAAATTGACATGAAGAAGACCATGTCTCCAACAAACCGGAGAACTATTGTAACACATTTGCTGGTGTATCGAAGACAATCATTTGTATGTTAGTATCCGTGTTTGTTGGGTACTTCTCTATGATTATTCTTAAAGGCGCTGTTCCAAACTCCGATGACGTCTATGAGGTAGATGAGTTGCACATGGTTTTTGCTGTCTCTGGCATATTTTTCGGACTGACTAACACATTTTCCTATGTTTTCCTTGACTTACTCAGCTTCAAGTCGTTCACAGAGCAAGCCGTTTGTCTTTTTTTCAAAATTATACGTGTATTGTATTTTAATTAATCTGACCAAAAGTCCGAAAATGACAGGTTCAATCTGATTATCAAAACGTTGAACCAGACGAGTATCTTGTTCATGATGAATCTCATCGTGTTCGCCGTTGCGGTGGTCCTTGTCAAGCTGTATGACAGCTTCTTGTATGGGCTTGGCTTCGATTTGACGATCAGATTCCTTTCGTTGGGACTCGCAGACATCATCCAGTATGTTGTGTTAATCTTCTTGTTCTCCCTTTGCAGCCGTTACGCATATCGGTACCTCTTTTACAGATTGAGCCTCCAGTGATAACCAAGCTATTAATGATGTTTCTTTCCTCCAATCTCAATCTTTTTCATTGAAATAGAAAACAAATATTATTTAATAATAATAATTAATTTCATATAGTTCTTTACTACATTCCAGTTTATTTTTATACAACAGGCAGACGTGATTCAAGACAAATGAAAGCAAATGAGAAACTATAAATTATGGTAACAAAACCATAAAAATACCATACTTGCGATTATAAAATTTACAACAACTCTCGCATATGCGTAACGGTGACTGGAGAACACAAGCGACTAGAAGTTGGTGATGTTGGGTCTGATGGACACACGTCACTATGTGCGTATTTAGGCGTTAAAACCCTTGACATACTTGATGCTCTTCCTTTAACAAAATCCTAATTATTAATAAAACTATTTATATTATTAAAAATAGCACAAAAAATGTAATATATTTACTAGAAGTATATAGTAAAAAACAAACCTTGTTGACGATAAAAAGTTTCCTGTGTTCTCTCCTCATTTTGCTTCTAGATGTTGGGGAAGTAGTTTCTGTGACCACGGGATTGATTAAATGATTATATGGTGGAACGAACGAATCGATAAAGAATAGGTCGTCAGGGTTTCTCAGCTCGACTCTGACGAGAGCAACAGTTGAATGATCCAATTTGCCGACAGGTTTTGTGCACACAAGAAGACTTGGCGGTGATTGTGGTGTCTGTGGACGGGACTTAGACTCCCTTGCCTGCGACGAAGCGTTTACGATATACTCCCCGATAGCCTCGACTGCCTCCGCAAGAGATGCGTGTTGTAAATACTGTCCGATTTGTTGTTCGATGAACTGTTGTTTTTGCATTTGATCCATAGTCTTTTCCACGCCGATGATTTCGGGGTCGAAGTTGTCATTGATCCCATCAGTACACGTCATTATGACATCACCGTCTTGAACTTCGGTGTACATTAACGTCACATTGCGAAGGTCGGGCTGATTATTTGTGAAATTGCCAATACGGCCTTGACTATTTGCCAAGTCTAATTGTTATTCTGTTAGTCTAATACCTCTCAAGTATAAAATTAATTCGTAGTACTCTGCTGTATTGCTACTACGTACTTATTGATGGATGAATTCCTTGACAACACGATATAGTAAAATTATATAGTAATTGAACTATTAGCATATAGTACAATAAAAAGTCACAAACCTTCCATACACTTTCTTGCTTCGAAGTTGAAAAACGATTTTGTTGAGGAGGTATTGTGGAGATAGGCTCGACTATCACCGATATTAAGAGTGAGTGCGGCGTATCTCTTCTCTGCGGCTTCGAGTTGAAGAACGACTTGTATTAAAATAGTTGTTGAACCGATTAACACTGTTTCGTTGTTCAATTCGGCGGCAGTGAAGATACTCTCGTGTGCGTCAGCCACCGCCCGGATCATTGCGTCAGCCATTTCCTTGATATTTGAACACGTTCGAATGTCTCTAGCCAAACTGCTAACGGCTGTTTGACCTGCGCTCCACGCCGCTTTCTTTGGTGCGGAACCGATACCGCATCCGTCGCACATACAATGTATTATAGTATTGTTATATAATAACATTTCATAAAAATCTGCTATTGGGTTTCCTATTTTTTTACCATTCACAATAGGGTAAGTGCTAAATGAAGTGAATGCGTAGTGTTGTGCTGATGATATGATCGGATATATCGGGTCATATTCCCCACTTGAAAACGCGTGTAACGGCGTGATATCCGGTTTCACAAAACTGATGCTAGAGGTGAGTCAATCGGTCGTATAGTTTATATAATGTACTATACTTATTAATTCTTTATAATTTTGTGTTGGGAAAAAAAACCATTGGATTTTGGTATACTCGGCGTCGAAAGAATCGTAAAACATTTTGTACATCTTCTTCGTCTGCTTTTTTGCCTCTTTTTGGGCTTGGTCACCAAACATGAAACTTCGTAGATCTCTTTGAAAAACAAAAATTATATAATTCATTAGAGCTATAGTTTTGATTGATATGACTGGCATTTTTACTTTTAATTTTAAAGTTAAAATAAAAATAATATAATATAATTTAATTTATTATAACTGTATTGTTTTGTTACTACTGTTTTACTATATGTAATAGTTTGTTTATACTATTCATAATTTGTAAAATGCTTTTATCTTTTTTGATTTTTATTTGAAACAATTTCTACCAATTAGTACTTTCTTATAATTTATTATAAAAAAATAGGTTGAAACTATAAAATATAATAAATAATTACAAACAGAATTAATCCAAGATTGAAATAAATGATAAGATGAGAGATGGTGATGGAAAATACAAAGACATAAATCAATCAGAACCAGTTGAGTGCCTGGTAGACCTTCTTCTTGTTAACACAAGTTGGGTCATACCCATAGACACGCTTTGTTTGCTCGTCGACCTTTCTTCGTTGTTCTTTAATCAACTCGTTTTTCTGCGCCACCTCTCCTTTCTGGACCAAGTCCCCAATAGTTGGGACACGTGCTGTTGCTTCTTGTTTCTTTTGTTTGTGTGTAGTGATAGCTTCGAGGTTGATACGCGCGCGGGTCTTTTGTTCTTTAGCCTTGTGTGTTTTCTTCGACGCGATCAGATCGTAGAGGTCCTTGTACTTAGTTTTGTCCGATGATGTTTTCATGAGTTCGTTGAGCTTCTCGACGTTTTCCAAGAAGTTATTATAAGTTGGGGTGTCTTCAAAGTCGTTTCTTTCGAGATCTTTGACGCTTTTTGGCAAGTCCCCTCTCTTATCTTTTTTCACGAGCAGATCATCTCGTTTATATGGCACAAAGTCATTTTTAGTTAATGTCTCACCACACCTCCCACATGGAAATTTATCATGTTTTGTGTTCAAGCATGCTTGGCATCTGCAAGTTAACTTTTTATACTTTAATCTTTAATCTTTAATTAATTAATAAATTAATAAATTAACAAACAAAACATGACAACAAAGTGTTGAACGACGAAGCTCATCTATGCGCGTTTTATCACATTCAAAACACTTCCGGTATTGATCCGGTATTTGGCGTAACGTCTTCGGGTCTTGCACTTCATATGAAAACGTCATATCAATTATTTCAGTTCATACTTATTTATTACTATTGTACTGTATCATATTTAATAATTTTATTTATTATATATTTGTTTTAACACATTTTATAGTTAATTTTATAATACATGGTTTAACAACAATTGAATAATAAATTGTATAATACTAAATAATAATATTATTAGTTTCTTTTAATAACAGTTAAAACTATATATAATAGTATAACTAATACTATATTTTTTCATTGTTTTATTCAACAAAAACACCCAAAAATCAAAACAAAAATGTTATTAAAAAAAACCCGCCGATCAAGTAGAAAAAACGCTCTAATAAAAGAGAACTTTTCTTTAAACTATTCTTTTGATTTCCTCATGTTGGACACATTAGAAAGAGAAAGACGTTTGATGAATAAATACTTCCCAAAACTCCGTTTTTACATCAAAAAGAAAAAAAGGGAAAACGACACTAATCCCGACCATTTGCTCGATCGTTGATTCATTGGGCCAGAGATGACCAGAACTGAAAAAGCGAGAAAAAATAGAACGAACCCTGATCTGTAAAATCAGAGTGATGGCCGTTTGTTTTTTTAGACGCCAAATTGACACAACCTGACTGTTAGTGTTGTGGTAACGATACTAAAAGTGCACCAACAAATGGACCCAAAGTGATTCCAGTTGTCGACACAAAAGCACCAGAGTCACAATTTCAATATGTTTTCAAATTTGTGGTCGTCGGAGAAGTCGCTGTCGGTAAGTCGTGCCTCCTCTTGCAATTCCAAGACAAGCGTTTCCAACCAATCCACGACTTGACCATCGGCGTCGAATTTGGCACCAAGACTGTCCCCATCCAGGGACAGTCCGTCAAATTGCAAATCGTTTGTTTTTACTAGTAACTAATAATTACTTTATTATAATTTTACTATACTTAGTAGTTCCTATGGAAGAATGGGATAACGATGCAGTGGGACACAGCAGGATCGGAAAAGTTCAGATCGATAACTAGAAGTTACTATAGAGGAGCAGCTGGTGCATTGTTGGTATACGACATCAGTCGAAAAGAGTCGTTTGAGAAAGTCCCGGTATGGCTTGAGGAGTGCCGTAAATACTCGAACCCGAATACAACTATCATGTTGGTTGGGAACAAGTGCGACTTGCCAGAGAGACAAGTTTCAAAAGAGGAGGGCGAGGCGTTTGCAAAAGAGAACGGGCTCCTCTTCTTGGAAGCTTCCGCAAGAGACGCAACTAATGTCGACAATTGTTTCTTGCAAACAGCGGAAGTCATTTTCGAGAACGTCAAGAGCGGAAAGGTCACCTTGGAAAATACAGACACAAGGTAATTTTCATTGATTTGTTGTTCACCAAAGTCCTATTCTTTACTATTAAGAATTGGTTTCATTCAACTTTACTTCATTACTATTGCCGAAGTTTTTAATTGTAAATTTTCTATTTGTTAATAATATTCTAATTGTTATAACAAATAGTATCTTTATAATAAAAATGATCAATAACTAAACTAATTTCAGTTTAATACTTGATTATAATTAATATACTTAATAAAAAATAATTAAAAAAATGATAAAAAATGTATAACAAAATTAATAACAAAAAATAATCATCAGTATAACAGAAAATGAATTGAAAAACATTTTATTTGGTAAGCAATTTTCACACCAAAAACGATTGTTGATTAATTTGATGGTATTTCTTGGAGTGTGTAAGTTTGTTCACTTTTCGGGATAAATAGGAAGCCAATATCATATAGTGTGTCATTAAATTTTTTGAATAAAATGGATTGATTGTTTGAATGAAGAGATTGAGAGGATTTCAATGTTATGTTACATTGGCAATAAAGAAAAACAAAATGAATTAATGCTATTTCAAGAATCTACCTCAATTCCTGAAAAGTTTAAATAATCTAAAAATAACACAATTAAAAGTTAAAGTTAGAATAATAAGCAATTCGATGAAAAAGTTTAAAAATAAATTAATTATTTGGCTTCACTTTTATGACTCTTTTAATAATTTTCATATTCCAGCATTTGTAATTGTCAGTGTACGTTAGCTTTGGGCATTTAAACGTATTTAATTAATATAATCAATGAATTAGTTTGTTATATTATACAATTCACATGATAGTCATAATTAAAAATATTAAAATAATTTTTATAAAATAAGAATTATTTCTTAGTTTATCCTCATAAAGCTGATACTAAAAATATATTATTATTTTGTTATTATGATTATAAAAAATAGACATTTGGTATTTAATAATTCAAACATTCGTTCAAAGATGGTTAGATAAATGGGTTATATAATAGCCATATGTACGGGATAAATATATGACTGAATATTTTGAATGTGAAGTTGAGTTTGATTATAATAATTTTGCTGAACAAAGAATAATAAATTTTTTAAAAAATTATTGTTCGATTATTATTATTTTTTTTAAATAAAATGAATTTATGAAAATAAAGTGATGCTCTTTTGTCGCATCCATATAAAAATTTACAACAAAATAATGAATTATTATTTAATCAAAATATCAATGTTGCTGACACAATTATTATTTATTGGGTTGTAAAGTGCTTGTTATTATTATTTATTGGAAACATCATATATTATTATATAGTAAAATAAATTTATTTCTGTTAAAAAAAATAAAGAAACAACAAACTAAACTTAACAAATATTGTTTTTTCGAAAAGAATAGAAAATGTTTGATCAAAAAAACATTCGAAAAATTCCCGTTGTTTTCCATTTAAATCACTTAATATTATATATTATTCAAACATTCCAATGAAGTTTTCAATGTGTCATTCTTAAAATTAAAATGTTTTTGTTATTGTTACTATTATTTGGATTTCTACTTTGATAATAACTACAATTCTGTACTCTATTTTACCAAGTCACTTCTTTTTATTTTATTTCCAAATGGCTTTAAAATTTTTTCTTAAAAAACCCAAACTATACCAATTTTCTCCCATTATTTATAAATGTCCACATATTATTTTGCAAAAAATAAGTATTGTTACCTTAAAAGTAATTGTGCTTCAACAAATTTTCAAGAGTATAAATGAGTGTTGATGTTAATGGTTTCGATTTCTAAACTAAACGAATAATATATTCATAACCCCAATGAGTAGAAATAATCAATTCCAAACATCAAAGTACTTTATCACCGCTCTATTTCCAAACAAACCAGAATTGAAAATCCTCTGATTTAGATGAAACTTGTTTGGTACGATTTCATAACTTCCGCAGATACCCGAAGTTTCTTCCATTGTTTCTATATAATTACAATGATTGAAAAATAGATAAAAATTCGACAAACAGTTTCTTCAAATAAAGATGTATTGCAACAATTTCGTAATTTAAAGTATATTTTCAGTAAAAATACAACAAACCACGTTTTTATGCCAGTAACACGACAACCACGTTTTATAGAAGTTCGTAATAATCAAGTTTACGAACAAATGGTTCTCCTCTGGATTATCAACAAAAGGTTTAGCATCTCTTTAAAGTGTCCCAACAAGAAGGCAACTGTCTTTGAACAATTTTTGACTGTCGAGTACATTTGGGATACATTTGATGAAATAGAAGTCAAAAAAGTGGTTTATGAGAGATGTTCACTCCGATATCAACAAGATCTCAACTGTGGTATATCACAAAAGACAGCAAAAAGAAGGAAAAATAATAATTATACCATTGAGTGTTTACAACTGTTAGTTGACATAGTCAGAGAACTTGGATTTTTTGTTGAGACTGAGCAGTGTGGAGGTAAAAAAGTAAATTTTAAAGAAGAGTATATCAAATATATATATTATGATGGTGTGCTGTTGTTTAATTCTAATAGTATTCAAATATTCGGAAAAACTATTATAGACACTTTAAATTGTAAATACACTAATTTGAGGTCAATTGTTCTTGAAAAAGATGTTTTTTCTAATATCTAAAATACGTGTTGTTTTGATTTCTAATTTTATTTTTTGTATAGTTAGTTTGTGTTGTTAAATTTATTTGAGTCTTTTTAAATAACGAAACGCATAAATGTTTAAATATACCTATATTATTCTATCAGTTACTTAATTTTCAAATGTAAACGATAGTTACTTAAGTACCATTGTCAATCATTTGGTAATACTATTGTATTTAATAACAAAAAGACTTCATTGTTTATTTTATTATAACTCATATATAACTCATATCAATTTATAGATTTGTAAAACTTTAATCCTATAGAGTTATGTTGGATTCAAAAAAAACAAAAAGTTATATGCATTTTTAAAGAATAAAAAGTAGCCTTTTTATAAAAAACTGTGATAATAAAATATGATAAACGTTTTTTAAAAAAATTAAAATATCTAAAAAAATAATTGTTTTTTGATACTCGATGATAAAGTGTGTAGTGTTACAATTAATTAATAAATATCATTATTTTGTTGTATTAAAAACATGTGTTTTGTTTATGTTCTATTTTTAAAGCAAAATATTATAAAAAATAAATATCATATTTTTTTATAAATTTGTTAATTTTATTTATTATCAAATAATTATTTTTTCAATAAAACGAATAAAATTAATTTCGAACAATTCAATGTTAAAAAGAAGTAAATGAATACTTTTAAGTAGTGAAGTTGGTATTGGCTGCTTCGTTATCTGCTGCCTTAAACTGGGCGTTTTCATTAGCAGTGTTAACAACATTCTTCATAGCAGAACTGACCAATTGGTAAGTTTTGAACACACCAATAGAAACAGCTACGAGTGCAACCACGAGAGCAACAACCACAGCAGCAACTGTAGTAGCAGCTGCAATAGCTCCGGTGTTATTAATTTCTCCAGCAAGAATACATTCCGCTTTTTCATTAAGTTGTTGTGTTCTATCCGTCTGATTCATGACCATACAGTTACCACAAGCATCTAATTGGTAGAATTCAGTCTCAGTCTCAGCGAACATAACAAGAGAAGCGCTTCCATCAATATAAGAACACTGACAATAGAAACATCTAGCTTGATTGGCTGTAAGTGTTGGGAACTCTTCAGCAACGAAACAGGATTTATCTTTGTATTCAGTAAGACCAGTAGCTTTGTTACAAGTTGCATCTTCACAAAGATTTCTTGGCTTTGGATCGACGTTGGAGTTCTTCTCATCTAAGACCCATTTATGTGTACACTTTTTGGCTTCAGTGTTTGTCTTGTACTCTTCAAATGTATTTGCTCCACCGGTGCATGTCTCTTCGCATATGTAATTGTAACATTTGTTATTCAATTTGACATTATCCCTTGTAAGGAAAAACTCGTCATCATCTTCTGGTCCATTTAATGGTGTAAATGAACACCAAAAGACGTCCTTTTCTGTGTCACAAATATGAGCAGCTTTTCTGCAACCATAGTCTGGATGTTCTTCTGTTGATTGGCATTTGGTGTCATCTGAAAGTGTGGGACACTTATTAGAAATACAATTAGTAGTTCCACAAGACATTGTTCTACCAACGGTGTCGTATTTAGCGAATTCTTTCTCACGAGCAGAATTCAATTTAGCAGTTGAGTTGTCACAAAGATTATACAAATCTTCACATTCAGTCTTACCTTCTGGCATGTTCTTGACAACGCAATTCTGTGGTTGACATTTGAAATCCGGATCAATGGTACACTCATTATCAGAACAGATATAATCAACACCACCAGATTGTCTTGGGCACTCATCGACAATTTCAAATGATGAATTGGTTTGGTGTGAGATACACTTCTTACAATTGGTTTTCTTGAATTTCCAGACACAATAGGCTTCCTTATCAGCTTCTTCAATGAAGTCAGGACTTTGTGGGAAACCATAATTCAACTTGTAGACATCCAATTTAGATGAGTAATGGTATGAGGCTTCCAAATAGTCACCATCAGAACACTCTCCAAAGGTCTTGAGAATCTCTCCAAAGTATTCAGTCTCCATACAGGACATTGGATATCTTGGAATACAATCACCACTACGGCAATCTTTGGGAAGTGTGTATTGGAGTTCTACACCATCATCACTGGTCCAAGTCTTATGAAGGACAACGTCTTTACAATACTGCATGTATGCTCCATTGACGCAAACACTGCATTGTGGCAATTTAAGAGTGGTGTAACTGCATCTGCCTGTTGCATTGTTATATTCGTAATTATAAGCAGTTTTATCTGCACCACATTCAAGACTCAAACAAGTCTGACAGAAGTCATTAGGATCTTTTCCTGCAGTCTGTGGATAAATACATTTCTTATCAACACATTGGCCTTGGAATTCACCACATGTACTCTTTTGTGTTGTGCAAGTTGAAATGTGTACAACTTTCTTTTGAGCAGTATCATATTTACATACTCCACAATCTACTTGAAGTGCTTCATCAGTAACAATCTGTTCAACTACACAAGCATTGTCTTTGCATACATATCCAAAAGTGTTATTGCATTTATTTACATCATCAACAATCACTTTTTGGTCACAAGTAATCGGATTCCACAACAAAGTTCCATCAGTCTCATTGCAAGTTGCCTTCAAGCAATTCTTAGAAGTCAAATCCTCCTTGCATCGAGAAGCGACACATTTTGGTGGTTCATGAGTATAATCGCAGATTTCGTTCTTATCAGAATCGCAGTAATTACCACCAGCAACTTTGTCACATTGACATTTGTTATTAGTGGAAGCATCACATTTACAAATTGAGGTGGTGCTTGTTTGCCCTCCACAAGACGTGAAAGTGTCGCAACTGAGTTTGTTCTCACATTGTCCGGTCTTTTCATTACATTTAGCGACATAACAATCCATTTCAACATATGGAATGGTCTTCACACAAACTTTGTTCTCAACTCTGCATTTTAAGTTGGCATCACATTTATACTGTTGGCACAAAGATGTCTTTGTTGGACACTTTTCAGCACCTTTGGTATGTTTAATACAATATCCACTATTGGAATCACATTTATAAGTCCAACAATAACCGTCCGTGGCTGGTACGTCGTCTTGTGGGCAGTTGTCTTGAATTGAACAAGTTCCCTTGTCACCATTTGGACATGTTGGTTTCATACATGCTACCTTTGGCTCACAACTGTTATTGTATCTACTGACTACACAACCTTCCAAATCTTTGCATGTATAATCACCAATACAATTTGAAGGACACTTGACTTTTTGTTTTGGATTAACAGGAGGCCATGGGGTACAAGTACCACTAGTGGTGTTACAGAAGGAATAGAAGCAAGTATTCTCACAGCACATTGGGCATGTACATCTATTTTTAGCATCACAGAACCCATTGCACTTGTTTCTGTCACATCTTTCAGTTAAATTGGCTCTAATAATGTTGAATGCTTCTTTAATCTGCTCGGCAACTTTATTGGTATCACTGGTTTCATGGAAATGGCCACCGAGTGATAACAACGTCTGTAATTTAGCAGTCATGGCATCACCCTGTCTGTTCAAAGATACTACATGTACAGTCAAATTCTTTCTATCAAAGTCGGTTTCAGCATTGAATTCTCTGTTAATACCATCATCAGTCAAAACCAAAATTGCACCTCTTTTAATAGTCTTTTTGGTAACTTTAGCTTCAAGGTCTCTTGAAGCTGCAACAATCAAAGTATCTACTTTTCCTTTTGATGGTTCAATACTTGAAAGTGTTGCATAAGTCAATTGCTCTTTTGTGATTTTCAAAGTTTGATAAGACTCTCCTTTCAAATAATAAACTGTTACAGAAGACAAAGTTGACAAGCTTTTGAAATCGTTAAAAGCACTTTGGACACTTTTTAAAGCAGCTTTATCGGAAATACCAAAGATAAGAGCCAATTCGGTACCTACATTATTTTTGGTAAAATCTTTTTGGCATTTGATTGCTGTTTTGTTGTATTCAACAATAAAATCTTGATTCAACCCATTGAAACTTCTGAAAGTAATAGTTTTACCTCCAATGAAATCAAATCTGCAAATGTCGTAATTTTCTGTTTTAGTCTCAGCTGTCATCTTTTCAGATAATGCAACATACACCAATGGACTTTTTGCTGGATATTGGTAACACGTTTTACCATTGATGTCAACTGCTTTAAGTCTGGTAGAATCTGTTGGTACTCTGTTCCAGTCGATTTCGTATTTAGAAACTGGATATCCATAATCCTTTTGACAGAAGTCTTGATTAGAATCAGTATTCAAAGTATTAAAGTTTTTAACATTGTGATCTTCATTAATCACACGAGTCACAAAGACACCATTTTCAAATGAAGTCCATATGATATGTCTCCATGGCTGCATAGCTAAGTAATATAAAACATCATACTTGTTCTCAGAAGAGTGTTGCCACAACCCTGCATTCTTTCCTCGATTCATGGTACCCAAATCGTAAATGTCAACGTCACCACTGAACTCGTTCAGACGGTCAGAGAATACTTGTAGACACAATAGTGCAATAATAATTGTTTTCATATGGTGAATACAAAGTTATTGTTCCTTTATATATGCAACAACTTTTTAAAAATGTTCGTTGGTTGTTCTTCCCTATTTCACCCCTTTTTGTTCTATTTATATAATTTACAAAGATATATTATACATGAGACTATCTGTATTATATTTAGTAATAAAATATATTATACTTCATAGTATATACCTTTTACTTTGTATTCAACAACATCATTTAAAAATTGTGAAACAGTTTTTATTTGTAACTTTTTTTTCAACAATTACTATAATAAATTGTTATTAATAATTTATTATTAATATCAACTGTTATTAATAAAAAAAAATTCAATGGTAGTTTTGACACATAAAAATCATTTTTTTTTAATTTAAAAAACTCTTCATTAATTAAATCCGAAGCGGTGCAAAAACAAACATTAGTTTGGCAAAAACTACCAAATTATAACAAACATCTTGTCCAATTAATTTATGTTCTTGTTTAATATTGACAAATACCGAAACTTGTTCTGATAATCTTAAATTTTGAAAATATTTTGTTTTCAAGTTCTTTTTTCAAATAAAACGTCAAACAATTAAAAAATCCGTTTTGTAATAGAATTATAATATAAATAATACAAATATAGTTAAACTATATATAAACTATAAAAATATCAAATATAATAGTATTATATTAATTTATTATATTATTAAATTAATAATTATTAAGTTTAGTACAAAACAACTCAAAGTCAAAACATAATTTAAGACTTTTTCTTATTATTGTCAAGATAATATAACAATAAAAAAATAACTATAATAAAATTATAATACAACTATATTTAAGAAATACACACAAAACTTGAAATTTTATTGAATGGACTATACCACAATCCCGAATTCGATTCCAATGGCCGAGAATTATAACGAAATGCGTCAGCCGCCTGTTATTACTGAGCAACAATTTGAAGACCCGACAATGAGTGTTCCCCCACCTGTTGCTGAGTCTGTCTGTGAACAAAGTTGCCCGACACGCATTGACATGGGACAACAAGAACAACCCGTGATGCCAATACACCCACCAAAAGCTTCTAAGTGTGTTTTAGTCTTCCAAAAAATTGCGATTGGGGTGTTCTTCATTGTCTTCTTCTTTGTTCTTTTTGTTATTTGTTTCAACGCCTTTTCTTTGCTCGCTTTGTGAATTGTCAATTGATCGATTTTCTTTTATTTATATAGTTTATTTTACTATTTATGATCATTTATAGTAATAGTTATTATTATAGTTCTTTTGTAACTTGAATAGTGTATCACGATTGACTTAAATACACCATATGATTATTATGTTCATCGCCGAGCCTAAGGCAAGTCCGATAACTATTAAGATACATCCTAAGAACCCACAAATGGCGAGTGAGCCTATTGCTTTGATATGTGACTCTATTTTTTTCAGTGAAGAGTCACAAGAATCAACGTCTGTATCTGAAACGACACTACATGTCCGTGTTAATATGTAGTTCTCACTGAAACAACACTTTTCATTGATTTCATATTGTGCTAATTCATCTTCATAATATGTGTTCATTCCATCATCTTTTGTATAGATAGATATGTTCTTATCATTGTGTATCACTAAACTACCAATTACTATAAATACTACTGCTCCAATAATGGGAATTATTGTGTACCAAACAGATACTACACCACCACCTGGAAATAACATGAATCCCCAGAAGACTAAATATAGAACACATATGATAATCGATATGTATCCGAAGGAAACACCAACTTTATAAACAAAATTAAGCTCTTTAAAAGTGTTGGGATATTTGTCATATTCTTTCTTTACCACATACGACGATGGAAGTGTTGCTATCCCAAGACCAAGAAGAACCACTCCTAGAACAATCATAGGAGCTATAAAGCAAAATGTGCATACCATCCAAACCATACCTTCGACACACGGCATTTGTTATATATTGAATATTCGTGTTTTGTCGTTGTTTTTATATAACTTTTCATAAAAATAAAATGAGGGATTGACCTTTTTGACTCTTTTGATAGCAAACATCACTCCGCAAATCGAACTTCTGTTTACCATTATAATTGTTTTAGTTTTATTTTTATAAATTAAATTAAAATAAATTATTTTTAATATATCTAAAACAATTATGAGACTTAATTGAAGGATTTAGTAATGTTTTACGAATAGTGCATTTTCTGTTGAAAACAATTTCAAAAATATCATTCAATTAATTATTATACAAAAGGTCATTTGGCTTATTTGCTGCTATTTCACAGAACAACCGTCACATCGTGAATGTAATAGAAACCAACAACTGTAACGAATTATTATTTAATAAACAAATAAAAAAAGAGGCTTGTAGTTTTATGGTTGTATTCTATTTTTAATTAAAAAACTATTTTATAATATTTCTGTACAACTCAAAAGCATCCAAGATCGTTCATTAAAATAGATGTAAAAATCAAACTATTGTTTAACTAAAAATTAGCATTATAATATGAAATTGTTGTTTGGATATATTGAATTATTACAGAAATTATTTGATATTATTGTTTTAGTTTTTTCTTTTTATTCTTAGAAGTAAAAATTCAAATTTTTTTCCTTCCATAATCAATAAAAAGATAATGAAAAAAACAAAAATAATGAAATTAATTGATAGACAAAATAATAGTAAAAATATAGTAGATTAGTAAACAACACATAGTAGATTACAAAAACGCAATTTTGATTCCATAATTTGATATCTTCTCATTGACAAACTTTGATATACCCTTAAGGTACATGAAAACGCTCTGTGAAATTTCCGACAAAACAATAACGTTGTTGAGCAGACTGACGACCTCTCCGACATTCTCGCACTTCGCTATCAAACTTTTAACTGGCTTGACCATGATCTTTGCCATCTCGCCTTCAAACCGCTCATTAACTTTAAAGAGATATTTTAAAAAGAGGAATTGAGAAGTTGATATCTCCCCCACGTTTTGTGTAAAGAAAGTTAAGAAGTTAACAATCCTCTCTGGTTTTCCCAAAAAGGTGATTCTCACAAACTCTTCAAGAAAGAGCGTAGAAACTTCGTACTTACTAATAGCGTATAAAAACTCGACGTCGTCCATAAAATCGTCGGAACTTAATTTGACAAGTTGCTTGTTACTCTTCTTTGCGTTGTCGTTAACGTCGGAATTTACATAAAGGGTATAGAAGCATCTCAGAAGCGCAGCAGCAGTCTTGTCGTTGATGTACTTCATACCCCCATTCTTGAGGATCTTCACTATCCTCCAGAAGATGTTCTTCTTGAGAACAACAAACTCCATTTCTTTGAAACTGTTCACCGCAAAGAACTCAAAGAGGTCGACTATACTCTCCCTTGGCGATTTCTCCACACTCACGATGCACCGTTCCGCAAATGTCGCAATCTCACTCAATCTCTCATAATCATAATCAGATCGTTCCGCCATTTTATCTGAAAGAACTTTCTTGAGCATTTTAAAAATCACATTCGATATCTGATAATTCCGAGAGAAGAACAGTGTTAAGACCTCTGGAGTGAAATAATGAAAGATCCAATCTGAACAAAACGTCACTTTGTCATAAATCTCATCAAAATAGGCCGCCCATGCTTCATAATTCGGGAGATTGGGATTTCTAAACAGAACAGTCTGCATGTAAAACAGAGAAAATTTGATAGAAAGTGATAAAGTTGAGGTTTTTGCAACAGAGAATGCAAAGTCCTGGAAGCTTCGCGAAAAAAGAAAAATCTCGTTGTGAAAGGATGAGAAGCGTTGCGGAATGACAGCACATTTGGGCGACATCTTGTAGAGGAAAATTTGTGGCGTTTGGGACAGCTCACTCGTGTCGAGATGACTCAGGTTCTCAAAGCTCTTCTCGGACCGCTCATACTTCTTCCCAAAGTCCCTCACCTTCTCAACAGTGACTCGTTCGCTTGAAACCAAAGGAGACGTCTTAAACCACTCCGTCCCTAACTTGAACCACGTTGACTCCCCTATCTCGCCATTCAAAATATACTCATAGTCTTTGTTTTGAGAATTGAATATGTCAATTTTTTCTTTGAATTGAAGGATACGATTTGAGGAAACAACAACATATTTTGCCCTTTGGTTTTCAGTATGATCGAAAATGTCGTCGAGGGTTTGGTCTTCCAAAACAAGTCCGTCGTCCCATCCAATTTGCCTTAAAAGCCCAAAAACCGTTTTGATGATGTGTAAATGGTCGGAACATTTTTCGTCGTACTTTTCCAACATGTTTTCGAGGTTCTTCGTAGAAATCTCACACTCTTGCTCGTTCTGTATTTTCGACAAAATTGTTTGTATCTCCCTCAAAATTATTTTGAGATCCCCGTCGGTTGTTTTTGTCATGAACTGTGGCGATACAACTCCACTGAAAATCAGTAAGGCATCAATGACTACCTTGTTTCCAACAAGGGATGGTGTGCAAAACTTGAACTCTTTTTTTGCGAAAAATGAAATGTAGCGGGAGGTCCAGGTAACTAAAAAGTTCCCGAGGTCTCCGATCTTCGCAAGTTCCAATACAAAATCGAAACACAACTGTCTTGAGTTCTCTGTCTTACATCTTGGGAATGTCTCATTGCCGTCTTTCACGACCAAAATTGGAAACAAATACACCTCCAGCAATTTCACAAAAAATACAGGGAAATCCTTCTCCAAAAATATGTTCTTTCCGTTGTCAAAGTGTTGTGACTTTATTATAGCAAGGCAGACTTCCAACGTTCCATCCAAGTTATCAATTTCGTCGATTTTACTATTTGTGTTGATCAAATGAATCACTTTGTCCACTTCTCGTTCGCAAAACTCTTTCATTTTCTCAGCACATTTCAGTCCTTTCAATTGAAAGCACTTTGGGATGATTCTCGACATCATAAAATAATATCCAAAGCCCTTTGCCTTCTTGTCATATTCAAAACAGTCGCTGTACAACTGTTCCATCACTTCGCTAGTTCCTTGCAAATTTTCACTTTCATTGTACCATTCAAGAATCTCCAAAAAATCGTCACAGTCCTCTCGCGTTTTCATTGAATTCAGTAATTCGATAAACGAACTATTAAATCGATTCTCACACTTCCCATTGATAAGACCAATGAACAGAATGGATTCAAATAAGCAAACGGTGCAATGCATAGTGATCGTTGGTGCCTTATCATCTTCTCTCCATGTCTTCAGCAGTTCTTCTATAAATTCGGAATTTTCCTTTTCAGTGTATTTGTCGAGATTTGCGTTCGTCCGCAGTTCTTTATTCTGCCGGAACACCCCCCACATGACTTTCGCAAATTGTTCGACTAAAATGTTCTTCACAAACACTTCAATCACTTCATTTCGGAGTAACACAAACACGTACTCAAGAAACTTCCAAAACGCCAAATCAACGGACGAGAAGACGTCTTCCTCTTCAATGTTTTTATAGAGAAACACCAACGAGGAGAATATCGAATTCTCAACACTTTTTGTGTTATATTCTCCCGAGCACAAGGTCCCCATCGCCTGCACCAAATTCGTTTCTTCATTAATAAAGTCGAACAGCGACGCGTACAAATTCCACCCCGAAAACGCAACACTTTCCGAATTTTTTAATATCGTTTTGATCAATTTTTCTTCAAGTTTTTTGTGCGTGTTATTCAACTCTTTGAGACCTTCCTTTTTAAAGCTCAACCCACTCCGTTTCGCCTCGTCCCCAATTTTCAAAATCACTTCATTTGATGTGATCGTTTTGGTGTTTTCATTCAGCTCAACGCCGTTCTGGATGATTCGAATGCGACTCGCCAACTCACTCTCAGACAACACAGACACCTTCTCCCAATTTTTCGGGATTTTGGCTCGTATTGTCGAGCACTCCTTCAGCTTTTTTGCCAATACCGTCTTTTGTCCTTCGATGTTATACAAATTGATTCGCGTGAAGTACACCAATTTCGTCGTCTTCATATAATTCTCCAAAATGTCATTTTGTTCGTTCAAAATATCTCGCGTTTTCCCATCAGGTTTCGACGAATTCGACACCACTGACACTTTAAACGCATCAACTCGCCAACTCTCCGTATTCTCTTCCTCGAGGAAGACGTCGACTACTGTTTTCGAGATTTGGTCCAACACCAAGTCGGACGTCTTCTCGATGAAGAGGACAAGCGTCTTCACCAGATAGAACGCGTCGGTGGAATTACATAATGTGACAAACGTGTCGACCACAAACC
>NW_004191622.1:281883-299105 GCF_000330505.1 Entamoeba invadens IP1
CACACTTCAATTTTGTCGTCGACGATGATGATACTTTTAATGAGAGTCTGGTTATAATGCAACAACACCCGTTGTAAGCAGATCATCCCATTCTCCGTCATTATAGCGGAGATGTGTCCTTCCAGAAACGTCATCATTGTCATGATAGTGTCGTGTGACGGGGTTTTCTTTTCTTTGATAACAGTCTCGTTGATCCACTTAAAGAGAGTTTCGGGGAAGTCCAAGACGTCGACCAGTATCACGCTAATTCGAAGGACAAGTTGTGAAGGGATAGAGAGATGTGTAGATTCAATATAGATGTTGATATACTCCAATACCGTTCTTAATAATTCATCGTCGGGAGACTTAATGTCACTCTTCTCAAGAGAATCAATCGCCAATTTCATACTAAAAAAGTCTCGATCGATGCCCGGGCCATCGCCACGGACTCGTAAACACTTTGTTAAAAGTTGCAAAGGGAGTACCACGTCGATATTTTCCTTCAGTATTTTATTCATGATATCTACCGAGATGTCTTCTATTGCATGCATCGACATGATTTGAAAGATCTCTTCAATGTTATTTAACCACACCTTCCCTTCATCTTTGTTGTAACACATTCGAACACATTTCTGCGAGAACCCAACAAGTCGCTCTTTACTCGCAAACTTCAAACCACTCTTCGAACACACAACTACAAAGTGTGTGATCAAAGGAACAACTATCTCAGAACTTCCTTTGGTCTTATTTAAATACTTAAAGATCTCCTCCGCTTCATCATTTTGCATGTAACACGACGTCTTCAATAACAAATCGCCGATTTCACTGCAATAACTCGTGTGAAGATGATTCGAAAGAATCGAAAGGAGTAAACCCTCCTTCAAATTTTTGGTCTCCGCCATAAAGACTATCGTCGGAAGACATACCCCAAAGATCTGTTTATCTGCCATGTCAGAGGTCAACATCTGCCCAACTATCACCCCATTCGCTTTAAACCAATCAGTTAACCCTTTCCGAGTTAGCTCAGCCTTCTTCTCCTCAAAGCGAAATTGAACCGATTTGTTCGGAATGATCCGGTTCCGTGGTATCCCCTTGCCTTGGATCTGAACAACAAACTCGCCTAGTTCAGAGAAGAATAAATACATCTCTTGTTTCGAGGAGACACTAATACTATTCTCTATGAACTCCTCAAACGTTCGCTTTTTCTTGTCTAGTAATTTGTTGGAAGAGTTGGACGTCATCCCCTCTCACCTTTTCGTTCTGAATCTCTCCAAATCAAAAAATTAAAACTATTTCTTTCGTTTTAATTATTCAAAAAGACAAAAACAAAGTGAAAATGTGGTACTATTAAGTCTTAAATAATTTATTATTATTGTATAGTTCTGAAAAAACGCTATTTTTCGTCATGTTGAAAAAAGAACAGCTGGTTGATTTATTAGTTTAATGTACTAGTTTGCTAATACTGATATTTTGAAAAGGTTTTTATTTAGAAGTTGACAATTTTTATTGTATTTGAGACGAAAAAAAAACATGTATTTTTTCTTTCTAAATAAATTATAACATTTCTATTATTAATTTACTATTAATTTTTTTCACCATTGTTTTTTTATCTTTTCATTTTTATACTATAACAATAGTAATAAATATAGTTACTATTTTTAACTATTTTTTTAAAAAACAATTTTTTTTGATAATAATTAAACTACATTAGTATTATAAATATTACCATTTTTTAAATTACTACTTGAAACAATAACAATGGTTTTAATTGTAATATTAATATAGTTAAAAGAATCCATTAAATAACACCCGACCAAAAAGTTAGAATACATTACTATCTCTTCTTGTATTAAGACGGTAACTTCTTATCCCACCCGAAGTGTCTTGACACATGATTTACTTCGACATGACCTTTAGATGCTTTACAGAAGAATTCAGCAAGAGTATCTTCCGACTCACTTCTATTGACAAACTTAAGTAACCTTACAAAAATAAGTGCTTCTTCTCTCGACCTCAAAGTTCCAAATGCACCAAAAGCGGAAGGCACTGTGAATTTAGTGACATTTTTTGGTCGACGACCTTGATACGCTATTTTTGAGTAACACCGTCTTGTCTTACTTCGATTTGTCAATTCCAGAACCCCATTAAAAGCATGTAAGTTGTATGTCTGGTCGTCTTCCGCAAACAAGAAATAGTCCGACTTAGCATCACTCAAAGCCTTAAGTAACCCATTTAGAAAATAATAATTGATTCGCATGTGCTTCAAGTATCTGTCCCACTTCCATCGAGGATTTCCATTTCGCAAATCCGTCGCCGAGTAAAATTCGGCGACCCAGTCAGTGAAATTCGTGCCATCCTTTTCTATTGGATTAAAGTGCAGTTCTTCCACATTTATAGATATGTCAAATGTTGAACTAAATTCAGTAACAACGTCATCCATATCACTGAACGTACAATTTTGACACCCTCGTATAAAGAAGATGTTGCGGACTGATAAGTCTCTGGGGAGATGTTTGAGAGCTTCAGAAAGATCACGCATCGATCGTTTTAACATGGGTCGATTCTTTGGACCAGCTACCACAATGATAGATAGAGTCTTTGATAACACAAACGATTCAATAAGAAGAATACACAGAAATAATTGCATTGTGGTTCAGTTCCTGCAAGTCTAGTTTGGCTCATTTATTTCTTTCGTTCTCTTTTGGGTTCTCTTTCCAATTGACTAAATTAATCAAACATTTTTATTTGTTTACTTTTCATGTTATTATTAGAAAATACAAATCAGCTTTGTTTTCGATTGTCAAAAATGTGTTTATTACGTTTTTGTTATTTATTACATCTCATTTATTATATTATATTTATTTATTTAATTTATTTTTTATTATTTATTACATTACACCTTTGTTATACAAAAATTAAAATGCGATTATTGAAAACACATTTAAACATCCAAGTGTGTAAATTCTAAAAAATATTTGTTGTTTAGTATTCATAGATAATAATTTATTATTAATACACTAATAATATAATTTAAAATTGAAGTATTATATAGTTTTATGAATGTTAGTTTTTACTATATTTTTAACTATTAAAGCATGAAATATAATTTAAATGTTATTAAGTTAAATTCAAGACAATGATTTAATATCTTTGTTATTTGGTATCTTGTTGAGTATAAGAAATGGAATAATTCAGGTTAACATTATAAAAAACTATTCATCGTTTCGGTTTTTTGCAAATATTACCTAATGCCAGTTGTTTACACAAAATTAAAGCCATTTGTTGCCCATTAAATAACATTAAAAAATGACTCTTTACAAAAGATAAATGAAATTTAAATTCAATCAAAATGTTGTTATTTGGTGTAATAAATGTTAAGTCTGATTTTGAAACAAAAACATTGTGTAATTGTTATATTTTAAACTTTTTAGGATATTAATAGTAAAAAAGGTATTTTTCTTTTTTCAGACTTGTTATTTAGACAAGCTGAAAAAAGTATGAGTTGAGTAGTTAAAATTATAAAATTGTAGTCATTTTTATATTAAAATATCGGGAAAATTTCGACAAAAAAAGACAAACATTGTTTTACTTTTTACTTGACAATTTGTGTTAAGTTACATTGCCAAATTTTTTTAATTCAAAACCAACAAATAAATAAATTATTATTAATAAAACAATAACATATAATAAATACAAATTATTAGAAAACTGTAATAGCATTGACAAAACCCATCAATATAATAAAAAATACTATTAAAAACACAACAAAATTTATTATTAATAAATTAAATAAATTTTAATACTAAATGGTAAATAATACTATATAAAATATATTAATTATTGTACAGTATTTGTATAGTTTTCAAATTATTATAAAATTGAATAATTCAAAATACTATTAAGACAATAGTTCTTATGTTTAATTAAAACAATTATTAAAGACCTCTAACCATACAAACTATATATTAATCAATCAAAATTCATATATATTACCAATATATATTAATATATATATATTAATAATATTAATCCACAATATTACAAGTTGTGTTACTCACAACAAAAGGTTTGACTTTCTTCGACTCTTTATCGCCAATGATTTGTTTCATTTTTCCATCTATCAGAAGTGACGACACAATAATTCTTCTTGTGTTCTCAAATGCTGAGCACGCTATAGTAGAGTCCATTGTTGAATAAAATCCAAGCAATTTATTTTTCCAATAAACCTTTTCAGCTTTGGTCGGGGTTTGGCTTCGAAAGTAGACAACAGGGATCTTTTGGGCAACAACGTGAATCTCTTGATAGAGCCAATCAAGTGATCCTTCACATATAACTTTTTTCACAGCTAAATTAATGGACGAAATTATTACAACACCTGTGACTTAATATCATAAAATTATAGTATAGTTATTGTTTATTTATAACTTTTTGTTTTGATACTCGTTAATTGCTGATTTTAATTAAAACACTATTTGAATTTAACGATTATATTGTTTAACGATCTTATTTTCAATGAATAGTACTGAATAACTCGTAAAATATAATAAAAAATATCGAAATATCAACTTTATCAAATAAATAATAGACTCGTTAATTATATTTAAAAATACAAAATTTTACCTCGTTAATTTATTTGATGAGCAATTCCCTCTTTTATGTAATGAAGAAGACAAAGAAAAAGATCGAGATGAATAAGAAATTACAAACTATCTACAGTACACCACTCCGTCAACTTTAGAGCTCCCATAATTTCCGATTTTGTGGAACACTCGCTGATAAAAATGCGTTTGATGCACTCAGTGAGAAACCTTTTTTCTAACACACTGACTCGCTCGATAACGTTTTTGCAAAAGTTGCGCCCATCAATTTGGATGATATGAACTTTACATTGGGGATTGAACACTACCAAATTCGCAATCAATTGGTTCCGCAACTCTTCCTCCCCCGACCCAAACATACTGAAAATTTCAACTTCACGCTTGGGCTCAAGAACACACCCAAACGACTCAAGAAGGTTTGTCTGGAAAGTTGGCTTTGACATGTGAAAACGATTTAATTATATTAGTTATAGTATTTTCTCCTTGAGCGATAATAGATATAATATATTCAAATAAATAGTAATAAAAATATTTATTTGTTACTATTTATTTATTACTAAAACAGAATCTATATTATTATAAAAAAATCAATCAATCAATAAAAGAATCACACAATATACTGCGGGGTGCTTCCCTCTTTCAATAGAATTCTCTGGTCTGTGGTGAACAACGGAGCGTAGTATACGTCCCACATATCCTTACGACTTTCCCAGAACTCGAGGAGCGCGCGTTTCTTAGCAGAGATACACGAATTTACAGCAAAAGGCATTGCCGCGAAGTCGACGAGTATGTTCACAAAGAAAGGAGGGATGTCAGTCTTGTATGTCCCAATGAGAGCACTCACCGCCAATATATACGCATGTTGATAATTCTCGTTCCCGCCCTCCTCAACTTTCTTTTTCAACTTCTCAATAAATTCGCATATTAACTCGATGGGGTGGAAAATATCAAACACTGCTAAAATAGTGTCCGCAACAATGATTCTGACTTGTAACAGTGGCGACACCAACAACTCAAACATCGTCTCCAACACTCTTCTGATCTTTTCTTCGGTCATTCTGAATTCGTGCACATAGATAGTGACACTAATGTTTCGAGCCAATATACCAACCTGATTTTGTGAACATGCGTTCTCTTTTATTGTTTTCAACAGAAATTCCAAAAACACTCCGAACGACTTTTCTTCCATAAATAGTGGCGAGTAATTATCGAATATTTCCGCGACATCATCCATTACACCGTGTGTTGAAGTTGCATACGATAACAACTTTACATACACTTTTTCCAATAAATTCACGGTATCTTCTTTGATGATAAAACTTTGCTCATAACTCGGGAACAAAATTTTTGGAATGATTTTGTACTGTGGCGGCAACGCAATTGCGTTATTATTATCTTCCCGTTTCTCGGGCATTTCATTGACGAGTTTCTCAAACACCTCCATAAAGTTTTTCATCTCTTCTGGGTATTGCATTTGGTATACCAAACACTTTGACCCAAATGTGATCGCGCACTCTATCAATTGTTCAATTGGGTTTCTCACAATCTCCTCGAAGATAACAAGCGCGGGGTCTAGCAAGTCAAATCGCGCTCGAGATGCCGTCAATATATACATCTGTGAGAGTACACTTCTTTTGCCCATAGCAATCAGTTCAAATGGTTTTGTGATTCGTGGGTCTGACCGGCACGAAAACATTGCGTGCAACCGGTTAGCATACGCATAAGCGTCCTCATATTGTTGACTCAAAATTCCATCCATTATCTGTCCCAATCGTTCCGTCACCTCTCTCATTTCTTCAATCTCAAGCATCTCATTTCCTTCGAGAACTATTTGGAAGAGAACCATAGCTTTTCTAAATTCATCTTTGTTTTTCTTTGACAATCTCTCCTCCGTCATATCCAACAGCAAATTTGACACTTTCTTCCCGAAAATTTGGATAAATTGGTGTAATAACAAATAATCGTTCAGTGAGATATATTTCCCTTCTTCATCATCTTCGTCCCCAACAATGTCATTCGTCACTATAAATCCCAAAAGTGTTATATACTTTTCTAGTTTCTCTTTATCATCAACAAACCTATTTGTTATTATATTTTTATTATAGAATTATAATACCATTTGGATTTGTTTTGTGAAAATGTTTTTTAAATTGTTTTCAAAATACAAAACAAACTTCTCGAGTCTTTCCTTAATATCTTGTGGAATGTCAATACTTTTTTCTACTGCTGAGAAAAGTCCAGCTTCCCCAAACTTTGACGTGAACTCGTTGATAAGGTGGAGGTTGTGATGTTCTGAAAAGTCATCAGTTTTGAGATCTTGCGAAAGAAGTTCTGATTGAGTGATGCAGAACGTCTTCTTTCGAATCATTTTGGCAATCTCTTTGAAATATGTGGAACGATCGGTAGATTTAAGGACCAAAAACAGACCACGTTTCTTGTCGAAGTTCTGTATGCAAAGTCTCAAAATTGTACCATACCGTTTTGGCAATGGTAGAGGCATGAGTAGTTGTTCAAGGGAATAGTAAATTAGCGACACTGGGACGACTTTGCCTCGCTTCATCAGATACATTGAAACCACTTTGCTCAATATCCGATGCATCAAAGGATTAGTGTTACACCCCTTATACAATAGTTGCATAAAGTCTTCTGGAAGCTCTTTAATCTGGTGGATGTTACACGTCTCCACAGCCAATTCAATTTGTGAAACCAGAGTTGTCAGCGCGACGTCGCGGAAGACAGCGAAGTTGTTCAATTCGCTTTGGATGAAATGTTTAATGACGTCAAAGAGAAGGTAGATGTCCTTCACTTCCAAGTGGTTGACATACGTGCACAAGATCTTCAGTGCAAATATGTACGAGTTGATGTTATTCTTTGTAATTTCTTTTGGTAAGTTTGCCATCAACTTCTCGATGATTTCCTTCGCTTGTCCATGACGTAATAAGTTACATGAGTTTGAATATTGGTGGAAATCTCCATCGCAAATATTAATAGTGAGCAGTTCCTCTTCGATGAATAGATCAACGTCAAGTTGTGTGTACAACAAGTCATAAACGAATGATTGTAATTGATATAAAATACTTGTCGCTTGTTCGTAAAAGATGATAGGTGGAAATTTGGTGTGGAACGTTCGTTTCGTCGGGTGGATTAAAAATGAAACGGAACTTGGTGTGTAGTTCTGGCTTTGTTTCCTCAAATACGTCCGCAGTATTTTCAGCAACTTCTCGATGATCTTTTTGTCGTCCAAAAAGAGCGTTCGAACGCGTTTAGAAATTGCTATCATAATATGACCAACACTTTCCCAGTTCATTTTTCTCTCGTACACTGACTCCAACTCAAATCGAAGGCACTCGAACTCTTCTGGCAATTGTGCTTTGTGTTCTCGAATGTCGTACAACACAGAGGCGGCCTCTTCAAACACTTCGAGACAACTTAAGACGTGGAGCAAATCGTTTCTTTTTCCTTTCAGTGTGTCGTCTTGCATCTCTGCAAGTTGTTTTAGTTTCTCGAAATTGTCATACACAAACGTGTTATAAAATTCTTGGAAGAACTTGTGGTCGCTCTGGATTTCCGGGTCCACGTGAGTGTCTTTAGTCAGCTCACAGTGACTCTGGAAGACGATTGGAAACTTCGGTTTGAATAACGGAAGTGAAAACACCATCCCGCCGATCGCGCAAATCTTTTTTCCGCACTCGATGGCCTTTTCCTTCACTTTGTCTTTAGGCGAGTCCAAGAAGTGATTGATAACAAACATGACTGTTTTCCCGTATTTTGTGAAATTGGTTCTGTGCGCTAACGACGTGCACAGAATCGTGAGCCAATAGATTTTTTCGTTTGTTGACAATTCGTTGATAACAATGGTCTCGTTCTTCCTCTCGCAAATTTTGTTCAGTGTGATTTCAATCAATTCATTCGCAAACTTCTCCGAGTAGTACACAAAGATTTCTACTATGACGGACAAACACTCGACTAACACCGTACTCTCGCTGATATGTTTCAAGATCTTCCCTTCTATCACTTTACGATGATCTCCTTCAATATGTAATAACGTCTCAATCGAGTTGTAGTATTCATTCCCAAGTGAAATCGCTTCCATGTTCGATCCATTTTTCATCATCTCGAGCATCGACCCAAAGTACTCGACAATGATCTCCGGAAGTAAATAAAAGACGCCTTTCTGGACTGAGTCTTCACTTACATTATCGGGTGGGGTGTCGACTATATAAAACCTTCTTGAGAGCACCAAAAACATGTCTCCGACGATCATGTTGATTTCAGACACATTTGGGTAATTCCTGTGTAACTCAAATACTATTTTAATGATTTCTAAAGCTGTTTCATCATTCTCGTCAACTAATTCATCGAAGATTTCAATGAATAAAGATACTACTATTAAGTACGTCTGGAAGTGGTGCTCGTCCGGTTTACTCGACAACACTCTCCGTAGTCTTCTATGATCAATTCCTTAGTATATCTTGGTTCTATGACATTCACCCACTTCAAAATATCTTTGCAAATCATCGTGACGTTATCCATGAAGAACATCGGCTTCAGTGTCTTAAAAATCGAATACACAAAATGCCGCACACAGGTGGTCCTCATCTTCTCGTGCAACTTCTCATGCACAAAGTACACAACAAGCGATTTAATAAATGAAATGACAGAGACAACTCCGTCGTTATCATCAGAAACAGCACGATGGACACTTTCAAAGAACGTTCTGATTCTCAAAAGAGTCTTTGGGACCTTCAAATTCTCTTCTTCCATCTTTGCATCGGTGTGTTCTGTATGTTCCCCATTCAATTGAAGAATTTCATTTTTCAATAGTGCGATGATCAAGAGCGACGAGACGCCAATGAACTCCTCCTCGTCCGGTTTGAACACTACAAGGCCTTTAAACGGGTTATTAATTCCGTCCAAGACTCCATCGCCGCCATTAAATTCGTAGAAGATGTCGTGGTTAATTCTGTCAAACAAAAAGTTGATAAAGTCGTCGTCGGGTAAGAGCTCCGTGTTGACTAAGATATCGGACAAACACATCATGTTGAAATAGTCCTTAGCATCCGACGTATACCCATGTTCCCATTCCTTCACCATGTCATTCAAAAAGTTGTCGTACGAAAGGGATGGCATGAACGCGTTGATTAAATACGTTTTCTTCAATCCATTATTCGAATTCGGGAAAATCCGGATCCTTTCAATGATTTCTTTTGCGTCACTCAATTTAAAAAAGTTCTTGAAATGAATGAGAAGAAGGCCCGAGAGAAACGGAAGATCCGCTCCTTTATTAATCTTTTTGAAAGATGGTTTGTAGTCGAGTTCCAGCTATATATGAGTCCACCATTTTATTCTATTTATTATAATAATTTATAATAAAAAGTCCACTTTTTAATTATTAATTATATTTATAAAATTGAACGTGTTCCAATATAGCGTGACGAGTAAATTGAACCCGTCAAAATTTTTTTTAAAAATTTTTTAAAAAACTTTTAAAAATCGAACAAACTCCTTTCAACGGGTCTTCTGAGTGGTCTCGAAGATAAATTAACCCATAGATTTGGTCGGCATCTGTGATAGTCGAGAACGAAGTAATGTAACTGTCGGGGACGCCAAACATCCCTTTTACATGAGCGGAGGACAAGATGAGTTCAGTAATCGACGAAATGGCTTTTTGGTGTTTTTTGTTATAGTACGAGTCTGAAATAGAGTTGTATGCGAAAGTTAAGAATTCTTTCAATTCGTCATCCGTCAGACCTATCCCAGAGTACATGAACTCTTGGAGGTACGAAAGCGTATGAGTCAGTTCAGTATAACTTTTGCTGAGTAAAGCTGGGTTGAGAGCAAAAATCGTTTTGTGTACGATGTTTTGAAGAACAGGGACGATGGGAAGATACTTCCCCAAATAACTCTCCCACAACCGTTCGATGGGCCGTTCAGGCACTCTTTCAATTTCCATTTTTTGAATTTTTGAGTTAGAACCCTTCAGTCTTCTTATTATAAGTTCAAAAGTTAGACTTAGTCCAATTATTGTGGTTTTCTTCACATTAATTTTACATATCAAATGTGGATATCATCAGGATTTTTAGCCGTTTTCTCATATGAGGTGATAAACTATAAAATAGAGTTAAAGTATTACAAATTAATAATTTAAAACAAAGAGTACAGTATAGTTAACAATAGTACAAAACAACTCGAAGATACTTCATTCTAAAACTAAATATTATTAGTTTTAGAATTATTATCAATGAAAGAAGATTAAAATGACTTTTTTGTGTGATTTAAACTGAAAAACACACACATAATTAACAATGAAAGGCATCAATTTCAAGACGCGAATTCCATACGAAATAGTGAGTGAGTGTTCTGCGTTTTCTGTCGAAGGAAAGAATGGTAAAGTCACAGTCAAGTTGAACATACCGTCTTGTGACTTTGTAGCACACAAAGGGTGGAGTTTTAAAGGGTCGTGGGTTGGGTTGTATGTAGTTGACCGCGACCAAGATTACAATTATGTAGATTCGATATATCCCGAGACGGAGAAGTCTGTTGTGACGTTTACAGGCGTTATTGATGGGATATATGAAGTCCGCTATTTTAGTGATGAGTACCATCGGATTACACAATACACTGCAAAGGTTGTTGTAGGGACGTTAGTTGTACCTAAGAAAGTCGAAGAGATATTTGATGCCAAGAGACGAGTCGTTGAAGTCACTTTTGATTGTCACGAGTTGCTTGACATGGATTGGTTTGGGTTATTTCTCGCGAGTGAAAAAAGTCAAAAAAAGCCGTTATGTACGAAGATGGTGTATTCCCAGTGTGAGAAGTATACAATCGATTTGGGCGAGTTACATTTGGAGACGTGTCTGTGTGATGGAAATCGATATGTGACGCCCATTGTCTTTCAAATCAGATATTTTCGACAACACTCGACTCGGTATGATAAAAAGATGACGTTCACGTTTGTCCCGTCGGGCATTATTAATTGTGTATTTAGTATAGGGAGAGTCAAAGCACTTTTAGCGTGCGGAAATTCTGATATAGTCGTGATGTATAAAACTACATCAAACAATTTCTTTGTCGCTGTTAAGGATGACCACAACGTCACAGTCTTCGAAGAAAAATTTGTTAATCAGTCTTATGACGGAGAATTACTGTTGAAAATCCCAGAGAACGTTGTACTGAGTGGAACATACTATATCTTTCTCTTGGCTGCAGAGACTAGACGTATCATTGCTATTTCTGAAGCTCTTTTGATTTAATAATTTACACTATTTTTTGTTTTTATATGGGTTTCTTAATATGTCTATATTGTTATATGCAACATAACATATCTATGTCGTGGAATTAATATAATATGGAATTAAAATCCGTTGTAGAACAATAAAATTGAAAACGAAAACTTTACTTTATAGAAATATATTAATTGGATATTGTCGTATTTCACTTTAATATTAATTACAATGATTGCTATTTTAACTGTAAATAACAGATGAAAAATAAAACATATAAGGTATTGTTTTTAATAACAATTAACTCTTCAAAAAAGCAGATTGTTGATTGTTGTTATTATTTGTAACTTTGTGTTTAATAAATAACAATCATATTGTTGTAACACTTTTTTGTTTATTTTTTTAAAGTTTCATTGAAACTTAGCACTATTTGTTCTTTTATTGATCATACAATTTTTGTTATACTCATGTATTTAAAAAGTCTTTAAACTACTTCTTATGTAATAATATAATTCGGGTTGTTAAAATACATGAATGATTAAATTATGTTCTATGAAAATTTAATAGTATTTCAACACAAAAAACAATTACAGACACTACTTAGAAACATTCTATTAAGCGTTTCTATTATACACATTCCTCTTTCATTTTTTTTAAATTGTAATAATTTTTATACACAACCTCTGTTTCCTCTTTTTAACTTCCACTTCAAAAACTAGAACTAAAAAATAAATAAAATGTTTACACCCTCTTCAGTTCTTTTCCACCAACAAGACAACCCACAAGGTGTTCTCAAGTATCTTCAAGAGAACAAACTTCCTGATAATCAGCTTCACCCCATTATTCTTTCTTTACTTTTAAATACTGATAAGGAAATTGTTGAGTCAATATTTAAGCAATATCCTTCTTGTCATACTTGGATTAATTCAAAAAGTGAAATACCTCTTTTTACAGCACTTCTAAAAAATTCCAACACCATCGACTTGTTATTGGAGAAGTCGGATCTTTCGTATAAAACTATTTCGGGCGATACTGTTTTACATTATATTTGCAAGTCTCCAATAAAAGACAAGAAAAAATACATACAAAAGGTTGTGGCCTCTAACATGTTTTTAATTCAATCCGAGAATGAAATTGGAGAGACGCCACTCCACTATTTGGCAGCGACTGGGACTAAAGAAGAAGTTGCTTATTTACTTTCTCTTGGTGCTACAAAGACTTACTTGACCAAAACTGGATCGATTCCATTGATATATGCTCTTGAAGCTGGGAACACTGAAGCTGCAATTTTGCTCTCAGAAGAATTATCAACCACTGTAGACAGTGACAATGGAGAAGATGCTGAAGATGATGAAAAAGAAGAGAAAGATGATGAGTCATTGAGTGGTGATTCTCTTTCGAGTGATGATGATGCCATGACTGTCTCTGTGATGGCACAAATTTCAAAAGCCGAGCGTCACAAAAACAAGAAGAAGGGGAAGAAAGATTCAGCGAAGAAAGTGAGTACATTAGAAGATCAAGTTCAACAGATTTTGAGCATCAAAAAGCCGACAAATTTGATTGAAACGGCCAAAAAAGTCAGTAAAAAAGAGAAGTACAAAATTTTAAGTATCGATGGAGGAGGAATGAAGGGGATATTAGAAGCCATATTACTGAGTCGAATTGTTAAGAAACACCCAAAGTTTTTGAAGAAAGTCAATTTGGTTTGTGGGTGTTCTGTTGGGTCGATTTTGGCCTCTTTTTTGGTCTGTGGGTATGACCCGGACACCTGTTCCAAATTACTTGAGTTGATCTCAGAGAAACTTTTTGTGAATCCAAATCTCACACTGAATGAAGCAAAGTATGAGACTAAAAGTCTTCAATTTATTCTTGAGAAGGTGTTTGAAGACACGAGAATTAAAGACGTCAAATGCCATTTTCTGGTGGACTCCTTTTTGATTGATCCCGAGACAAATCCAAGAGAGTGTAAAGCATGTGCATTCACTAATCTGGAGAAGGGATATGAGAACGAAAAACTCTCGGACATTTGCTTGAGAAGTGCGGCAGCACCTACATATTTCCATCCATATCAAAACTATGTTGATGGTGGCATCTTGAATAACACACCCGTTGGAGTCAGTTGGGCGTACCTCTTTGGAGAACAAGGGTTACAATTAGATCCCAAAAATGTTGTGTGCTTCTCATTGTCTGCTGGCAAGCCGGACCCATATTATATAGATATTAACAAAATTGGAAATGGTGGATTGGTTCAGTGGGCGACTCAGATCTCTGATACAGTTTGTTGTATTATATATTATATATATAATAATATATATATTATATTATTATATTATATATATTATATTTTATTATATATTATTATAATTACTATATTGTACAATATGAATAATTAATAATGACATATAGTTCATGTACGCAACAAGAAGTTGGTCAGTCAAAGAAGGAGGAATTTACCTTGGAGATAGATGGCTGAGATTCGACCCACCACTCGGTAGAATTATAAAATTGGATCAAATAGAATTGATCCCAGAATTAAAGGAAATTGCAAATAACGTCGATTTAACTGTCGTCGATAAGTGGCTCGAGAAGTATTGGGACTAATTTATTGAAAGTTGATTAACTTTAAAATAGAGTAAATAACAAATTATAAATTAGATAATTATTATAATTATAATAATAGAAATTGTTTTATTTTGTTTGAATTTAAATAAAGTTTTCTTGGTAAAAACAATTGAAATGAACCATTTAATCAATAATTTCATATAAACCGCATTACTCGACATGGTTTTTTTGCTTCAAGCTTTGTGTTTTTAATCATTTCTTAATTCTTGTGTTTTGATCGAATAATTTAAAGATAAATCTTCAAAGCTTATAATTTATTATAAAAATAAAAGAGTTTGTAAATGTTTAGAATAATACAATAATATAAGAAAGCCAAACAATTCATATTTTATTGTTTTACAAAGAATACATTGTTATGTCTTCGAATATGATTCTTGTAGATTATAGAAGATACAATTCAAATTAAATCAATGAATTATATTGTTTAAACGTGTTTATACTGTTGTTTTTCCAAAGACTAAACCTTTTTCTTAACAATTCTAACGACTTGTTCAAAGAGCGTAACTCAAAACTTACTCTAGACATTAGACATTTTGTTTTCTAGAGAATACAGTGTTTATAATTAGCCTTTTTAACCACCAAACGTTTATTCACCACATTTTAGCAATCAAACTTCAACTTTTTTGATCTTTCTTTTTGAGGACTTCAAATTTTTGTAACAACATATTCCATATATTTCTGGAAAATACAAAATATTTAGTGGTTTTGTAACTACATCTTATAGTTATCTAGACCTCAGTATTTATAATACAACCACGTGGTTTCATTATTTCTGTTTTCTTTTCTTTTAAACAGCAATTATAAATTATAATAACATTATTATAAAATAAACTATAAAATTATAACAAATTTGTTAATGAAAATAAATGAAATAATACACTTTTCATTTTAATAAATACTAACTATACTTCTAGTATATATAACTATTTCAACACACACAAAATCATCAATAGAATATAAAATTATTAAAACAAATACAAATAGAAAACACAAAAAGCCATTTTAGCGTATTTTTTAATAAACAAAATATAAAGATTTTTCGAGGTTTTTATTTAAAAAATTTAGTAAAATTTCGTATAAAACGAGAATATGTAACTTGATAAAGCAAGTATGTCACGACGTTTAAGTAGCTCTCGTAACCAACCCCTTGTCTACATTTCTCCTTTATTTGGGGAGATACCATTTTTGACGTATTGTCCTTCCCAAAACATCACAATGGAAACGCACTTGTTCTTGCCGATGTACCAAACTGCAACGAACCAATCAAACACATTATGGTCACAAATCTTTCCTTATTTAGGAGCAACTAATATTACGGAACTGACAAGACTCTACTCATTCACAACATCAACCACTCTATCATTGATTCAAAGTCTTCCTCAAGTCGAAAGTTCACAGTTTTTTAGAGACATCTTCCCTATCATCGCTTCTCTTGCAGCAATCCACCCAAAACTCTTCCAAAACCCTTTACCTTTGCCAATAACACAGAACTCGTGTTTGAAATTAACACGTCTCCAAGTCGCTTCTCTCTTCGCGTTATCATTTTTGGGGGTGTTCAGACTCCCTTTGAAGTTCCAAGACGCCAAACAGTTTCCACGATGTCTTGGAATAACTGACAAAGTCGCGGTGACTAAATTTCGATGTTACATGGCTTACTTCTCTACTATAGGAATAGCAGTGATTAACAACGATAAAACTTTACAGGAAGTCGTGACGTACCAACGAGTCACTGCACAACCCCCAACATGGGGAAGTATTGATATCCCAATCACCAATAAAATAGATATGCGCGATGGGCTCATCGAGGACGAACCAAAAGACGTTTTTAAGTCCGTCTTCTCTTCTAAAGCGGTCGGTGGAAATGTTTTAATCGATGGATGCTCACAAGAGGAGATCCTATTCATCAAATGTCCCGAGTGCTTAGTCGCAATGTTAATAACTCCATTTCTTGGCGCAATTGAATCATTTAGAATATATAACGTTATACAATATGCTGATGTCGTCGGATACGCTGGTGAAATCACGTTCAATGGAAATATAGCGTCACAAAAGAGGTTTGTTCTTTATACTATAATTATATAGTAATTATACTATAAATATACTATACCAATCTCATTCAATTGGAACAAATATGTTGGTGTGTTCTTCTTTATTAATATTTATTACTATTTAAGTATTAATAAGTATTAATAAATATTTATAAATAGAATACACAACTTTCTTATGTTTGACGCATTGATTTGCGTTGACAAGAAACTGCAATACACTCGCCAGGGTATCGACCGTGAGTTGAATAAAGTGTATAGTGCAATTAATTATTTGGATGACGATTTGGACCATATGATGCCCTTTTCGACGGGGAAGTGGGGGTGTGGATCGATGTTAGGAGACCCGCGTTTGAAGTTTTTAATTCAATTGATGGCCTCATCGGTTTCGGGAAGAATGATGAAGTATCACCCCATGAACGATCCAGTCCATGAAAAGGAAGTCCTATTATTCCTTCATTCAATATCCTCGAAAGTAGTAACTGTTCGCTCTTTGTATAATTACATTATTCAAGTGAGTGCCTCCAACCCAGAACTTCTTCTTTCTCCTTATTGATGTTTTTTGTCTTCATTTAAACTTCATTATAAATTAATAAATTAATTAATTACTAAATAAATAATTAAATTATTAAATTATTAATATATTAAATTATTAATATATTATTAATTAATATCTCTTATAACAAAATAAAACTCATCAGATCCTTCATCACTTAATTTCTTTCAAATTCATTTCCACTCCAAGATCAGTAACG
>NW_004191622.1:299205-301426 GCF_000330505.1 Entamoeba invadens IP1
TCTTTCAGACTTCTCGGCGATGGGTTGAATTGTAAATTAAACGCCATAATTCTCTCCGCCTTACACTTCTCTCCCGCTGTCACTCCCAAGAAATCTTCAATTTGATAGACCCCCGTATAATTCTCTTCAAAATGTTGGTCGTTCGCAACTTCTATATCACCAGACAATAACACTCGGAACGACTGGAAGAGTCCAATAAATATTTTCGACTTCGCACACTCAATCGAAATGCTCTTCCGTGTATTACTCATCTCAAACTTTAAAAACCCTCTCCCGTCATATAAGAAGACGTAGTGCCTCCCCTCACTTATTAAGAAATGTGAGTTCGATTGTGAACACTCGGGGATTGGACACTCTACAAATATCCCTATCACTCGATTTTTCGTTGTTTGGAAAACAATAAACACGTGGTCATGTGTGCGCAATCGTTTATTAAATATTTCGGGATTAAACCCGTTGATTTGAGAGTCATAACGCATTCTGGGTGTCATTGTGATGTACTATACTTTATAGTATTTTAATAGCACGTACAACTTGATTCAATGTATTATATTTATAGTTACTATTTACTTTAATATATAAATACCGTATAAATACTGATTTATAGTTTTTTTACTATTAATGTAATTTAAAAATAATATACTAGAAATATATAATAAATATATTATATTTATAGTATGCATGAAGTCAAACAGGAAAACAAACTCTCCATAAGGTAAACTCTCCCAGTCAGAGAAGGTATTAAACCCTTTTGTTCTGATTAATTCATCAAGAAATCCTTTGTATTGGACTTTTAAATACTTTCCGAATTTGTCTTCCTTTTCATTTATATCGAAATTATGTGTATCTTGCACATCTTTTTTTAGTTGAGGTATTTGATTTTGTTGTGTTTGTTTATCACTTTCTATTTGCGTTGTGCTATTTATAACTTTCCTCGTTCTGGAAAATCCAAGAGCCAAGACCTGAACAATCGCAGCACTCGACTCAAATTGAGTGTTTGGTTCTGCAAGATTGCTGTATTTTTTAGATTGAGAAGATGAGTATTTAATAGATGAATTTCCATAAATGGTGAATCCGTGGCGGATTTGGAGCAGTTTCTCCTCCTCTGGAGGTACTTTTCCATCAGTTTGAGGGAGAATAACAAGACTTGAATCGTTCGGGTCATTCAATCTCCACTGCATGAAACGTTTTGAATCACCGCACGTTCCCGCAAATTTGAACAAAAAGTGTGCTTGATCTTTTTTCACCTCAAAGTGAGTGATTTAAGACAAGAATCTGGAGATTGAAAAACAGAGAAGTTGACTATATAAAGGAAAATAATTGAAAGAAAATTCATCTGAAAACAAACGATCTGGCCCTTCCCAGGTTTGGAAGGCGGAACGCGGACGGAGTTAAAGGAACCAAAAACGGTTTCATCGCTTTGGAGAATTGCGAATAAAACGTTCTTGTGTCCAGAGACTTTCTCGCTTAAAATCTGGTTTGCAAACCCGTCTGTTGAAGAGTTAAAAAGAACTTCGAAATTCTGGCATTTTGTAGCGCGGAGGAGCGAAGATATAAACAGTGGATTCTTAATGATGTCTGTCAAGTCTTCATTGGAGTCCTCGATAGTTTCGTCGGGGATATCTCGTTGTGTGACAAAGTCAATACACGTTTGGTTTGGTGCGTCGAAAAGAGGGTTTTCAGTCAGAATACTTGCGGACTCCGATTTTGAAGGGGTTACAATTTCCCCTTCAAACCCACTATAATCAAACTCTTGTGAATTGGTCAAGTTTTGTGGTGATTTTTTCTTATTTTGTTCCGAAAAATCCGAAAGATATGTCTCGCATACTTTCATTCTTGTTTCCATCGCACTGATTTTCTTTTCCAATTCGGTAAAGTTCGTTGTGAGAGTTGTGATGTCAAATATGATTTCGGAAATGACTTTGAATATCGGCTGTTTCACTTTGTTTGATTCGGCATAAAACATCAACTTTGCTGTATTTGCTTGCAACCGTTCGGTTAATGTGTCATTGTTTTCCATGTCAATTTTGTGAAATTGAGATAACCCTTTTTGTCATACGAAAAATTCAGTTTTTAAGGCTTTTTTGATCAAAAAAGTTCATTTTCTTTGAAAATTTTGTATTTCGTTTATTGTTAAAAAATTGGCCTTAAAACACGCATTTATTTGGGTATTTTTTTTCTCAAATAGTGTCAATTTATTCATTTTACATTTATTATGTAA
>NW_004191622.1:301526-308480 GCF_000330505.1 Entamoeba invadens IP1
CCAATTTTTTTAAAAAATATTTCTAGTTACTGAGAGATGGGTTAATATCTAAAATAATATAATATTATTTTATTATTTATATCATAGTAATGAGTATTTTTCTTTTAAAATAGTTTTTTTATACAAATAACTTTATTATCAATAATACAATTATAAAATAATATTATAATCTTTGTATAGTAAGTTTATAATTATTATATTAAGCAAATATAATACATTTTAAAACACATTACTAATTTAACTATTAAAACATAAATATTATTAAGTACAGAAATAATTAAATTGTATGATAAAAAAATAAATATATAACACTTCACACACAACAACATATAATTTACATCATTTGTATAACAATCACCCTCTCCCATTCAAACTTTTCCTTTCCACACATCGTATTTTCTGCTGGGCAAACATAAGTGTCTTGTTTACACCTTGTATGGTACCTTATTCCCGAGTTCGTCTTACAAATACATAAATCAAGTCCAAACCCAAAAGAAAACATGACGTCATAGTCATTTTCATATAAGTAAAACGCTTTTGTTGCTTTGAGGGGGTTGATTGGGTACTTCTCTACTTGCGTTGTTTTAGGGTTTGGTCCCTCAATAACTTTGAACAAAAAGGCGTTTGGGTCTGTCAACCAAGCTTCATTCTTTTCCACTTTCAAATCTTTATAGCCACCGAAAATTAAGTGCTCTGTTGTAATTACGACAAACAGTAAATTACTCCTGCCAACAATGGTTTCGCAAAAGTTACAATTTTTTGCTGCGTTGTCAATATCACTGTCAAAAAGAACTGTATCAATTTTGCGAGAAGTCATTGTCTCCAATTGCTTGAAAACAACTTTGACCATTTTCTCTGGGTTTGAATGATTGTCTACACGTGAAGATAAAGTGAGGTGGCTCAAAAAATGTTTCATGTGTGTTTTTTTAAATTTGCATTTTCAAAAAAAATAAAAAATGAATTGTTGGATTAGTTTAGTAATTTAAGTCAAAGAAGAAACCTCTCTTTAATTTTTTCACAATAAAAAGGAATTATTATACAACCATTCAAAAACTATATTAAAAATATTCATATTTTAATTCATTTTGAACCTTTTTTACACAAAACAACAACCCGGTAACACGTACCGGGTACAATTATATTATTTTTTTGGAAAGCAACTAAAAACACAAAAACGAGTATAAGCAACAAAAGAAAAGTGTGTATAAAAGATTGATATGAAACTCCATCGTTTTTAACGAGAAAATTATTTAATAAGTTGATTTACTGACTATGCATTTATGAATAAAGGAATATAAAAAATAATTGGCACAGTTAGTTTTAAAACAATTAGCAATTTTTCACAACAAAGTCGATTTATGTTTCACAACAATTATTTTTGTACCTTTAATCAAACATGTTTCAATATATAACGAGTTTGTATCATATATAATAAATTTGTTGCAATATAAAATGAGTTTGTCTCAAAAGAAATATTTGTGCCAATATTATTAATTATTGTTTCAAAAAATATAGAATGTTTGCATAAATGGTTTATTGTTTTTAAACACATAATTACAAATCATAATAAATGTGGGTAAATCAATACCCAAAAATGATTATATTGTATTTCGGCATGGCGGTCAACTCTTTTGAACTTAAACATAGAGATGACATTGACCAATTTTTGAGCGTAGATTCAACTGTCTAACCGGATGCAAATTCCACAACCTAAACAATTCAACTTGCAGAGAAAAGAAGCACTGCAGATATTTCTTTATCACTTATACCACCACTGATTGCGTGATAATATATTCAATTTATAATACTCTGGATAAAATACTAAGGAACAAAATAATTATTTCAAAAAAAGTTCAATATTAATTATTATAAAAATTTAATTACAACGATTATTTTTTTTCAATAATATATATTTATTATCAAATTAAACTTAATTCACTTAAACTCATAAACGTATCATTGTTGATTTTATTTATCAAATATATTTTTATATTTTATTTAATGTTTTTATAAACAAAAAATACATTGTTTATTATGTTATTTTTATTAAATTATACTTAAAATATTTTAATAACGAATTTATTTGTAAATTAATTAATAAATGTTATTGTTTATATATTTTCGAACGTTTCTTTTTAAGAACACACCCAGGTTGTTTTCTACGAGATGGACATATCCAATAGCCATCATCTTTCTTGTAGTCGTTGTTTTTACATATTTGTCATAAATAAGTTCTTTCGTTTTTGGTTTTTTGGAATTAGTTTTGTGTGGACATTTTTTTGTTTTATTTTTTGTTTTTTTTAATTGTTTTTACTTTGTTTACTATTTCGGAACTATCAATTTCAATATTTAATGTTTCTCCTAATTCCTGATCATCACATGGATTCTTTTCAAACTCTCCTTCAATCGCCTCATTATCATCATTTATTACTTGTTTACTATCTGTTGTTCGATTTCTCAAATGATCTTCTACAAAACCAACATCTTCGATGTTTATTTCTTCAATATTCCAATCTCCAAGAACACATTCTTCGACCACAGCCTTTTCGAAAGATAATTCCAAGTTTTCTCTGGTCTGTATTTTCATAATAGCTTGGTAAAATTCTTCACTTGTGATCGAATTGGAATAAAACGAAGTGGTTGCTGCAAAAATTGATTTGTTTTTAATTACACTTTTGGTGTTTTTTGATGGGCGTTGGCTCATTTCTTTAACAACTCTAATTGCTTCAATTTCAATTGATACCAATTTCAATAACAGCACTTCAAAAGACGGCTTTTTTGAAGACAATCTTTTAACAAGAGCTGAGTGATAACTCTCACTAATATTATCTGTTCTCAACGACTGTTTGTACTGGCACCACAAAGGCAATGGCCATTTCCACATCCAATTCATTTCAAAATAGTCAACAAATGCTAAAATATTATTTTTTTAAAAATGGATCACACTTTTCTAATTCAAGTGTTATTACAATATCATTTTTTACTATTTCAAATTGTGCAATCATATCTCTTGGTTTAAAAAATGGTATGACCATTAATTTTTTGGCTGTTTTCCATATAAAACTCCCAGGAAAATAATACGGTTTCATTCACAGTTCATTTATTTTTCGCCATAAAATTTGGCAAAAGTGAAAATAACAACCATGACAAAGACATCCATACTTCTTTAAAGTGTTTAACACGGCTACATCAAAATCCAACATTACACTAGTCTTTGGTGAAAATAGGTGAAAATCAAACATTTGGAAATAATATGAATCTATTACATCGAACATTTTTATATATAATGATTCTGATTTGCTTTTCATTAAACAGTGAAACAAAGGAAGACAAACTCCATTTTTAGAACACAATGTATAGTATATAATTGATACCATTCATTAGGAGCAGAAGAAAATATTCCGTCCAGACATATATAAGTCATTTCTCTTCCTTTTAATATTTTTATTTTTTCCAATGATGAAAATATAAACAATTTTTCATTTTTGTAAGTCCAATAATCATTACCATCCAAAATACATTTTACTTTTCTAGACTCTTCTTCTTTTTTCTTGGTTTATGTATCTTCTAAGTGTTTCTTTTTGATAACAACTCTCTCCATATTCATCTTGATATAAAGAAACAAGTTCGTTGGTTTCCAAAAAGCAATTCCTACCTCTCTTAATTAATTTTGTTATTTGTTTTCTTTCTTCTTTTTTTCCATGTGTATTATTTTTATCATGAATATGAACTGAACCATTTTTGTATTTAACTTTTGTAAACACTTCGTTTTCTCCGATACCAACAGACTCAAGCACGTCCACACGAACCAAACACCCCTTTGTTTTACAACGGAAAGTTTTTCTTTCAAATCCAGTTGGAACAAAAGAATAACCATCAACTATTGGCAGAGGTAATTTTAAACCACATTGTGTTTTTTTCTGACTTATAAAGGTTTCTACTCTTGGTTCAGTCATTTGCTTTTTGGGGTTTTATTTTATAAAAAACCCAATTAGTATTTAATAATGTATTAAATATGTATAGTATTTTTTAAACACAATAATCAACTACAAGTATAATTTTGTATATTATAATTATCAAAGCTTAGTTAAAAAAATATTTGAAAAATATCAATTTTTTTTTAAAAATCATTTTAAAATAAAATCCAATTGTTTCATGTTTTTATAACTATTGTTTAAAAATAATTTACAATTATTTTATTTGTATATTATAAATTATTTATTATAATATTTTTTTAAAAATTATTAAATTTTTGTTCTAAATTTTAATTTTTAACTTTTATTGAAATGATTATGATTTTCTGGAGTATTTTGTCTTAACTATTTTTTCTTTATTATTTTTCCTTCCCCCTAGTAAAACAAACAATTGATTATCCATTGTCTTCTTTATTTTTGGTTTCACATGATGTTACACTTTCCCCCTCTTCTGTTTGGCGAATAAGAAAAAATGAAAGATTTATTTATGCTAAACAAATAAAACGATCAAACATGACAGATAAGCACGTTTTAGATCGACTCAATTTTTGCAAGAAACAGTTGTTTAATAAAATAATTTTAGCTCGCTGGAATAAAACATTATAATATTGGATAAAAGCCGTTTTTGTCTTTATTCAGATGGTAATTAGGTTTGGAGAAGATAAGGTGAGTTTAACGAATATATTTTTGTAGTAACTCCGAAATACAACGCGGGTGTTATGGTATGGGGTGCAATTGGCCACAATTTTAAATCAAAGTTAATGCTTTTAATTGTAAAAGTCGACTCAGAATCTTACGTTGAAATGCTGAAAACTTTTAAAACGTTTAAGAACACAAAAGAAGTTTATAAACATGGAATGACCTTTCAGCAAGACGGTGCACAGCCAAATACAGCTCGTTCAACAATGAAATGGTTTCAGGGTATTGACTCATCATTGAGAGTCAAGTTGCTTGACTCATGGCCTGCTAACCGTCCGGATCTTAGTCCGATTGAACATTTGTGGCATTATCTTGATATTCTTATTATGAAGGTGAAGAACATCTTTTTGAACGTTGAAGAATTAAAGCAAACACTCATTGAAGCGTGGGAATCAATATCATTGGAAACAATAAACAATTATATTGATTCAATTCCAAAACGATTTAAATTATGCACAGAGAATCAAAAAAAAATTTATAGGACATTTGCTTTAATTTATTATTTTTGGTTTTTAGAACTCGAAATTTTATTATTATTTGTATTAAACACATCGAATTCGTTTTTTGTTTGAAATAAAAATTTAAAGAAATTGATTTTTAGTATTATGACATAAATGATCCGGTACAATTCACTGAGATGTTTGTTGTTGTGTAATTAGCACAACTATACTGTGTGTGTTGTCTAGTAGAATATCCAATTTTTGTCCAATCAAATAACGGGATCGGGTTTTTTTGGAAAAGGCTGGCTTATATTCCAATAAAGTCCCGATATCGTACGAAAATAATTGAACGGGATTGGTATTTTTTTCAAAATAAAGTCGGTACTTTCGATTTTTTGTTTTTTATTTTTTTAGGAAAAAACAAAAAATAAAAAACGGGACTTTAGGAAGTTCTATAAATACGGCGGTACATACTTTTGAACTACAGTTCACAAAGAGTGATATCAAAGTCACTATAAAATTTTTTAAGTCAACATTTGCTGAATCAAGTACAACTCTACAATTTATGAAAATGACGAATTCAGACATAAGAATTGAGGGATTTCAAATTCAGTCACTTGAATTTGATAATTTTAAGAACTTTAAAGATATCATTCCTTGTGTTGTATCATTTCTTTTACCAATAAACATGAAAAGACTTGAAACTGTTTTAAATATGAAAAATCAATACAATGGGTTTGACATTGTAGTTCTTGAGAAGCGTGAAAACGTTGAAATAGAAGTCGAAATGGCACAAATTATCAAGTTGTCAATTAACAGTCACTTATTTACACGTCTATGCCTCTTTTAATGAATCATTTGTCGTTGATTCACAATGTCTTGTTAAACCTTTATTATTCTGTTTTATTTTCCAAAATCATCAAACGGACTTGTTAACACCACTTATTGAATTTAATGTGTTTTTCCAAAATCAGTCAATTACATTATAATTTGTAGTTAGAACAGTCAATGAAAAATATCAAATTTTAGAAATGTAAACGTAAGTTAAAAATCAGTTTTCACCCATATGGAAATAGCATGTAATGGTGCTGTTGAGTATTTATAACACGTTCTTTGTACAAGTTTTTAGTTTGTTAAATATTTAATATAGTATCTATTAGTTTTCAAACTAAAAATCAAACTAATTTTAAATAAACTGATAAAAAATAAAAAAAATTGATGGTCAATGGGTAAAAAACGTTATCGCTTTGCTCGGAAGTATTTTTACCTTCAGTGCATTACGTAAAAAACGGGGTGTTGAGATGTATTTCTGGGGGTCGCGGTGAAATGGACGACGCATTTATCACACAAATAACACAAAAGTCGATTCAAGAATTCGAAAAAAGGATGAATCAAACACAAATTGTGTTTAACTCCTTGTCGTACTTTTGTATGTGGTTCGCAAAAAAATCGCGTTCTTTGTGGTAGATATCTTATACGTTGTCTTGACAAAGTTTGCATTTCTTTTATATGAATTTGGATAAGAAAAAACAATTTAGCCGATGGCGTATATGTGTTTGAAATTGAAAAAAAACAACGACGAGTTAAACTGTATTTTCAAAACGACTGTTCTCTAATTTGTTTATAATGAGACATTGTTTATATGCGATACTACTTGACGATAGTTATGTTTTTTTATATTTCAACTCCAATTGTGAATTGCTAAGTAAAGAAACTTAAAATTGTAAAACAATATACAATTGTGTTACTTAAATATCTGTTTTTTTATCGGGTTTTTTCGTGTGTATTACGATAGACGTTTTCCCTCTTTTTTTGAATTAATGAAATTATATTAAAAAGGT
>NW_004191622.1:308580-312046 GCF_000330505.1 Entamoeba invadens IP1
TTAAAATTAAAGTTATGTCATATTTTAAAAAGCTCAATATCAATGTGTTAAAATTGTAAAAATTATTTGTGATTGTGTTAAAATATAACAAACAAATCATATGGTCAATAATATGATCAATACAATTAAATTAAATAATAAAAAAACAAAAAAACATTTCAAGGCAACCAAGTTAAAACAACAAATTTGAACTTGGTACATCTTTCAAGTTACCAACAATTTGCAAAAATTGTTCAAAGCAGCTTGTCTCTTAATTATTCACCAGTAAATTGAATTATTTTACATGTGAAAGTGTCAAAGTAAATCATAATTAGAACGATCAAAGCAATTACTTTAGTGTATTACATGTATAATTTCAGGATTTGATTACAAATAAAAGCGTCTCGATATCATAATTGACTACTTTGTCCAGCTCGATATTTTTATGAATAATAATAATAAAGATAGAAACCAATAATAAATAGTTATTTATAATAGAATATAATTATATCATTTACGCCAGACTTTTTACAAGAAATTGATATTATAATAATTGAAGTCTTATAATTATAATCATAAAATAATAATATTACTTCTTTAAGACTTCGTTTCAAGAAGTATTTATATCTGAATTAAGCAATTTTAATAGAGTTATTTATACAATATTTTTTGATTTTACTGATTATTAGAACAAAGTTAAAATTCTTGTGTTTCGAAACATTTTTGTACACATTAATTATTTTGAAAAATGTTGATTACGTTTATCAAAAAGGGGATCGTTTTGTTTTAATTTAATAATAGTATACAAAATCAAAAAATTAATAAAAGGTTCCTTTTGGAAAAAAGAGTAAAAAATATTTTAAAAACCAATTTGTTGCATAATCATTAATAATTTTTCAAATTTTTTTTATAGTTCCACATTTAGTTTTATATTTTATATTTTAAGAATATAGGTTTTTTTCTTTCATTACAACTATTATTAAATAAAGTAAATTAATAACTTTATTAACTTTATTAACAAAATAAAAAAAATGAAAAAAACATGAATTACAACATAACAGCTTCTCTGTGTTCATTAAACGATCTTTCGAAAGTTTTACAGCTTTGGGTGTTGAATTTATACGCCTTAGACCCAGATTTAAGGTGTCTTTAAATCTGGGTCAGTTGTTACATTGAGTGTTGCTTTTCTTTTTTTTCATCAATTTTGATTCCCAAAGCTTGTATTTAATTGAAAAATATCCCAATGACACTCTGAACGACATAATAAACATACGCCTCCATTGAGTTCTTTGCTGTCTCAAGTCTTCTTTTAATCGTAATTAAATCGCGTTTTCAAGTTTTTGTTATCGAGTGGAAGTGACACCAAAATGAGTAATATTTTATTTTCAAAATGTATCTTGGGCTCATACATATGTTAGTTGGCAACAACATAGAAATTGACTTCAGTCTCATTTCCACCTTCTCTTTCACAAATTCGCCAAACTTGTCTGTCATACAAGAGAAGAGCAATGTGTTTTAATTCCCACAAAACTGCTTAACAACTTCCTTAACAGAGTCTACAGAAGACATCTTTACCCCCAAAGCACTGTTGTTTTCCACTTAACTTTTTCCTCAAACACTTCATGTTGTCGTTATGTGCAAAGAATACTCCTGACATGTAGGTGGGAATGAGCGAATTTTGTTTCACTCTGGTTTAATTTCCTTTTGGTTGTTTTCTCGATGTCAATGCGGCAAGTTTGGCAATTTCCTTGTTGATCTCCAAGAAGTAGTACTTTGATTCGTTGTAATTTAACCCGAGATTCGACGCTTCTCCAACTTATTGTATTAATCTGACTACTGTGAGTCCATCAACCAGACATTGGGATATCTTGACAACCAACTGTTTGCTACATTCGGACTCGGGACTGGGGGATTCGGGACACAGGGGCCTTTTGCCGACTTGAATCCAAGTCGGCACCTATTTGATTATACAATGTTATATGGTATAATATTATATGTCGTAAAATAAAGAAGAAGAAACAACCTTGCATTTCATTGTGATTGAATATGAAATTTGTGTTTAAATATAAAATTGTTCGTTATTTTTTAATCTATGTGTTTTTTACGATAAAAAATACGATAAGTTAATAATACAACGTTGAAATACAAACACATTGGATCGTTTATGCCTTTTTTGACTTTTTTAGGGTTTATAATCCATTGAATGCGCACAAATTGTCTGTATTCTCTTTTCAAAAACTAACTCCAAACAACATTGAATTATAATTGTACTTTCAATTTTTTACATTTACAAACAATGTTATAATGTATAATTAAATATTTATATATTTCTATTCAAACTGTAAAAATAACAGTCAAATTTTTTATTAAAAATACAAATAAATTGTTTATTTAAAATAAAACACGATGTTGATTTTATGATTTAATTAATTAAAGTATGTTTAACGATTTTCAATATGTTTACTATAATTCTTATCGATTTACAAAAGCATTTTTTGTATCAAGATAATAATAACGATTTGTTGTTATTTTATTTGTTAATATTATTTAACTGGTATTTAAAAAATTAGAAATATTGAAAATATAATATAAAATCCTTATTAAAAATATCATTTATTCTTAACAAACAAAAAATCATTTGAATTATTTTTTAACCCTTTTACATTTGTTTTAATATGCCTTTGTTGTATATATAAAACAATATGACAAATAATAACTTTTTATTGATTAAAATAACATTTATAAAAACAACTGGAACAACAAAACAACTGTCGGTATTATATCTCTATTTATAAATCCAACAATCTGAGTTATTTTTACATCAAATTTAAGTTAATTAGGTGTAAATTAACAAACATAAAACATTTTATTGTTAAAAATGTGTTAACACTTGAATATTAACATTTTGGTTAATTGATTAACTCACATAATAAAGTAATCACCACACTGACATACGACAATAAATAAACAATTTGTATTAATTGAATTTTTTAAAATTGAATTTATTTTTAAATCATAATTTTCAAAATATTACTTTTAATTTAAATTTCAACCAATCTCATTGTTTATTAAAATTCTTATTTACAATAAATTTGATTCTCAGCTTATTTTAAAAAATCAACTGAACTTTCTCTAAGTTGACTTTAACCTGAGGATGGTGGTTAATAACATTATTTGATTTTTTAAAAATGTTTTTAAATTTGTGTGTTGGGGAGGTGGTTGTGATAACTCCGATGATTGCATTTTCACCCCAATCTATTTTTAACTGACTCGCCGAATATGTGCGTCTAAGATTTCACAAGATCTGTACTTTGAAGAGTTTGCCACACACTCAGTTCACAAAGAAAGTTGTTGTACTCTGATTGACAAAAAGCCATGTCTTTTTTATGGAATTCTCAAGTCGACTGAAAAAGACGCCCCAAGCCTTTTGGACCATCTCCAAAGCGATGTCCTAGAACTCTTCTGAATTTTGAATTTAAGAGAGTAG
>NW_004191622.1:312146-320818 GCF_000330505.1 Entamoeba invadens IP1
AACAATTTATATAAAAATATTTCAAAAAATTTTTTCAAAATACATTATTATAATGAAATAACTTTTAACTATATTTTATATTATATATTAAATATAAATAAACTAATAATGATACTATTATACTCAAAACTACAAGAATTAATAAATTGTATTAAAATATTAGTTTTGATTTTGGATTCAAACTAATAATAGTTTAAAACAAATTCTATAAACATGGTTAAATGGTATTATATTTTTAATATAAAAACATTAAAAAGTTAAATGGCAAAATACCGCATTTTAACCAAAAGTTTAAAATTAAATTATATAACAATAGTAAATTGCTCAAATTTATAACATATTGCTATACGGCAAATACCAACAAAAACCACTCAAAAATACAAGTCATGTTACTTATTTTGAACAACATGTAATAATAACAATTGTCTGTCTATATTTACCATCCACACCTTTACACCCTATCCACACTTAACTATGCCTTAGATTTTTATGACAAATCATGAAACAATTTATATAAAAATATTTCAAAAAATTTTTTTCAAAATACATTATTATAATGAAATAACTTTTAACTATTATTTTATATTATTATATTAAATATAAATAAACTAATAATGATACTATTATACTCAAAACTACAAGAATTAATAAATTGTATTAAAATATTAGTTTTGATTTTGGATTCAAACTAATAATAGTTTAAAACAAATTCTATAAACATGGTTAAATGGTATTATATTTTTAATATAAAAACATTAAAAAGTTAAATGGCAAAATACCGCATTTTAACCAAAAGTTTAAAATTAAATTATATAACAATAGTAAATTGCTCAAATTTATAACATATTGCTATACGGCAAATACCAACAAAAACCACTCAAAAATACAAGTCATGTTACTTATTTTGAACAACATGTAATAATAACAATTGTCTGTCTATATTTACCATCCACACCTTTTCAACCTATCCACAGTAAACTATGCCATTGTATTTATGACAAATTATATGTTATTTTTCAAATTATTCAATTTCAATAATTTTTTCGATTACATATAGTTTATACAATTAGTTAAATAAACTAAAGTTAATTAATTAAAAACTTTAGTCTTAAAAATTTTAACAAAATTGTTTTTTTTTGCGGCAAATTCATTTAAATGGTAAAAGTAAAAGATGACTTTGACTAAAAATAAAATTTGTTTTTTCTGTTTTAACTTTCAAAAAAATCTGTTTTTTATGAATTGGGTACAAAAAATCCATTTTTTTGTAAACTCTTAGGCAAATTTTATATCAATTACAACAAAAATGTGTAAGATTTTCAAAGCCATCCACATAAAAATGGTCTATCACGTTAACACTCTTAAGATGGTTTTATTATAATTTATTTTAATTGATTATTAATTAAATTTTTTGATGCTTTATTTGACTAAATATAAATTCCAAATTCCAAAATGAGTTTGTTTTCATTGTCAATTGATAATTCTTTTTGCACAATTGTATTTAATTTAAACATAAATAATTCTAACAAACGGGCTTTTTAAAGAATTTTTAATTTGTGATGGCATTTAATAAAATTAAGTTGTCCCTCTTAAATAGAGTGTTTTTCATAAAAAAATAACACCATTTTGTTGTGGATTATAAAATAATTTATTAATAACAGTAATGTTTTACTTAATTTTTGAAGAGAAAATGAATTAATAACAATAGTTACATTACCATAATAAATAGTTTGTTGAATTAAGACTAAAATAAAATTTATATATTAAAAACTAAGTTTATTTTAAGTGTTAAAAACAATCTTTGTTTTGTGTATTAAATATTAACTTTGTGTTTCAAAAAATATGTTTTTCATTTTGATAAAAATATAAACAATATTTGCTTCTTGTTTTTTTGATCAAAATATTTATTTTATTTTACATTGAAAAAAATCCATTTTAAAAATATAAAATGAAACAAACCAAAAATACAATGAAAAAACACAATATAAATAGATGGTCTGTAAAAATATTTGTCAAAAATTAACAGTTGAAATAATTATGTTTCTTGGAGAAACGTTTTCAGTTTTTCCACGAGGAGAGGAAGGGAAGAAAACCCAGATATGAAGCGAAAACGAAGGACTAAACATATAGCAGGAGTGACCTAGAAAAGGCTAGAGTTAAACTGTTGGGACCCGAAAGATGTTGAACTATGCTTGTGGTGTTTAAAGCCAAAGGAAACTTTGGTGGAAGGACTTGGGAGTGTTAACGTGCAAATTACTTGCAATATATGAGTATAGGGGCGAAAGACTAATCGAACTATCTAGTAGCTGGTTCCACCTGAATATTCCCTTAGGAAGGTTGAAGTGAGAAAGTAGTGACGATTGGTAAAGATAATGATTGCACACGATGGACAGTTTGATTTTTCAACAATTTAACAAACTATGAATAGTCGAGAGATTCAAAAATATACTAATTTATTAGGAGTGAGCATATGGGACTTCAAATCGGCCAAGTCTGGTAAGCAAAACTGGCGATGCGGGTTAAACCGAACATACAGATAAAGTATCCAAGGCTTACATGAGGAGAACTATAAAAGGGTTCATTCACATTGAATCCAGGTTGATGGCCATGGAAGTTGGAAATCGCTAAGGAGTGTGTAACAACTCACTTATCGAATGGATAAGCCCTGAAAATGGAAGGTATTATAATGAGAGAGAGAGAGTGATGCTGTATCCTTGTGGAGGCTGAGGCACACGAGGAGTAAGGAAATGCATGGTGTCAAGAATAAGTGAGTGATAAAGGTAGAGAAGTAATTTCCATTGAAACAGACTTGAGTACAGATCTTGGTGGAAGTAGCAAATACTTAGAAGAGGAAAAAATATCTAAGGACTGAAGAGGAGAAAGGTTCCTAGACAACATTAATTGGAATAGGGTGAATCAATTCTCAAAGACAAACGGGGAAATGCAAGAATGAACTCATACACAAAACTTACAAAACAACCATACCCAATGAATATATAAACTTGTATCACGAAGCTAAATCATTTTTAATGTATTAGTTTATTATTTAATTGTTTATATTTATAATAGTATAATTTATTTAATTCAATTAATATAGTAAAAGTGTTAGAATTTTTTTATAAAATATATAGTTTCAATTTTAGTAAATTTTACTAAAAACCAAACTATATAAATTAATGTTTTTGTATTTTTTTGTCAAATTGGTTTGTTGCAATCAAAAAAATCAAAACAGTTCAAATCTATACAAAATTGATGTTAAAAAAGACTGAATTAATTCAACTCACGAACGTTTTTAATTTTTTGGCGTGAAAAAAATATGATTGTTAACTTTGTTTTGTTTCATGGCAAAGTTGATTTTGTTATAATTTGTGTTGTGTGTATCACGTTTTGACAATTATTATTGTAAATTTTGAACCTCTTTTGATTTATTTGTCATCGTTGGATGGTTTTAATTTGTTGTGATTTGTTATATTTGGGTTGTTTTTAAAAGGTCTTTAATATTAATTCTATTTTTGAAATTCAAATGGTATTTTAAAAAATTGTCATTACAAAAATATGTTAATGTTTTAGAAATTTTGTTTTTCAAATTGTTATTCTTTTTGTATTTGTATTTATGTTATTGAAATGTTATCGACCCGATAAATGATGTATTTATTACCTATCATTTTTGGGTAAATAAACTATATTTCAATATGTGTGTCTTTTAACTATTTTTATTGATATTTTAATATATAGTTTTAGTTGATTATTATTATTGAGACTAAATAATTATTTTGTCCTAAAACTGCTTTTGATTATTGAATTATTTAAAATAAAATGCCCGATTTTGTAGACATAGCTATCCTAATATTTAAATGTTCATTACACATTAATAATAAATATATAATTATTTAAACTATAAGTTTATAGTTATAAATATAAATCATGTACTAAACAATTTAATTAATTATTAATACATTGTTTAGATTTGTATAGTTTAAAACAATAGTATTGATATTATTTGTTATATAGTATTTTTAATAATTAACAAATATTTTCGAGTTTTTGAGTTTGATTATTATTATTTAATATAGTTTTTAAATATAAATATTTAGTTAGTAACGTTAAATATAAATATGAAAATAAACCTTTCTCTATTATTATTAATTTTTTAATAGCATTTTTAATTATTAATTAATGGCTTTTTGGCTTTGTTTTAAGTTGAATAGGTTTATTTTATTACATATTATTAATAAAAATACAATTATTTAATAGATTGTTATTTCATTATTATTTGTGTTATTAAAATGTTATTTGTAACTATCGTTTTGATATGTAAAACAGTGCTGCATTTGTCACAATTTTTGTGTTAATTATGGCAATAACAGCAGTAATAAAATATAAACCGATATTTAAGAATTGAATTGGCTTGTTTTCCCATTAATTGGCTTAGTATTGATTCAAAAACTATCTGTTTCTAAGTTTTTTCATTTACAAAAGTCGGCTTTAAGCTCGCCGCTAGATCTAAAAGAACTAAATGAACATAAATTCAAGCCCACTTTGGTGACGTGGCAAATAACAAAAAAAAACACTTTTGTCACGTGATAGACCCTGTTTGCAACCAAATTATTTGGTTGGGGAGAATTAAACAATGTAATAGGATTAGATTATTATGGGTTATACGATGAATGGACGATATATGAATACAAATATTTGGAGATTTTTACGTTCAATTCTAATTGTTGTACAAACCAAGAAAAGGGCTACAATGATACTCACCTTACTGAAAATTATAGATCAGTTGATCGATACTGGAAATTTTCTGGAATTATTAACATGAAACACATATTTTTTATGACTCGACCTGAACAAGAGAGAACAACAATTTTTGAAGATGATAGACCAGAAGGACTTGCTATCACATTTGGGTGTTTTGATGGAAGCACTGGGTGCAGACAAACACAAACATCAAGAACAGAAGTTATTGTTAAAAATAAAGGAGTTGTATTACATTCAAAAATAAATGAAGAGTGGATTATAACAATTTCAAGAGATAAAAACCAAGATACAATTCCACTTATCTATATAGATGGAGAAGTGCAACAAACAGTATCAATAAATTTATCATCTTTTAATCGAGTAGTTGATACTCCTGCAATGTATTTACTTTCTGGTATACTTATGAATGAACATGTTAATGTTTTGATATTTGACTATCCACATGAAATTAAGTCGGCATGTACACGTGGAAACTTTTCAAGAATGAAGCTTGTTTCAAATACAGGAACAGGATATGGTCCATCGTATAATTGTCATTGCAATCCTGATATCCTAAAACCTTTTGATGAATTTGATTACCCAGATTGTAAACACAACAGCACATTCTTTGACTTAAATCTTGTTGACTTCGATTTTTATCTGTTTAAACAGGCCAGTTGGGCAACAATCACTATTGGCGAACTTCGAAAGCTAACACTTCACTCGACTTTAAATTGACTACATTTTACTACATTGACTATCACACCGATTGTTTTGACATTTGGTGTTTATGTGAAAATTGACAAACTAATATTTGTAGAAAAAGATTTGCGTTTCGAAATGAGTGCGTCAATAGATTCCATTGAATATACAAATCAAGAGTTGGTAGAAAATGAACTTTTTGTGTTAAAAAGGAATTTCACACAAACAACAACTCTTTTGTGAAACAAGGAAATAAAGTCTTTTACATTCAAAACCCGTGCAATAGAGTTCCTTGTTCAGGAGATAATTGCATTGAAGTCAATGGGTGTTATTTCCGTTTTATTTATAGTTGCGACGATGAGCGGTCGTGTCCAAATGGCATGTTCTATGATGGAAATTCTTGTATTAATTGCACAACAAATGACCCCAATTGTATTTTTTGCAATGAATTTTACTGTTTAGATTGTAATGATAATTTTCGTCTTGATTCTGGACAATGCACAAAATGTCCAAAAAATTGTAAAAAATGTTCAGAAAATATGTGTATCAAATGCGATCAGGGTTATTACTATGAGAAAAAGCAGTGTGTTGAATGTTCTGCAGGGTGTAAAAATTGTATAAAAAATTCATGCAAGGAATGTGAAAAGAATTTTTATTTGAATAATGGAACTTGTCTTGATTGCAAAATTTATTCCTCCAATTGTATAGAGTGTGATGATAGACAATGTAAAACGTGTCAAATTGGTTATTTTCTTGATCAAACTGGCATTTGCCAATCGTGTTTTAACATTAATCCAAATTGTAACATGTGTAATGAATATTCATTTTTCTATGATGGAAAATGTGTCGAATGTTTTGACTTATTTCCATCTTGTTCAACTTGTGATTCAACTCATTGTACTTCATGTAATAACGGTTATTTCCTTGAAAAAACTGATTGCATTGAATGTTTAAAAAAATACGAAAATTGTGCATTGTGCGACGAAACTTATTGTGACAGTTGCGTTGATGGATTTTTTATGTACAAAGAGCAATGTATTGGGTGTGATGCAAACGTTCCAAACTGCATAACTTGTAACTTTACACATTATACATCCAAAAAAGAAAGCAAGAAATGTGGAGTTTGTAATTCCTTCTCTGGCCAATTTCTGAGTAATATCAACAAATCCGGCCGACCATTAAAACCGTTAATCACAGAAGTGTTATAGTTATAAGGCGATTGATAGGTCATACCAATTGATTTGAAAAGCAAAGAAAAAGATTGACAAACGGTATTTCTTTGAGAATGTCAAATGGTAAAAATTAATAATAAATATACTATGTATTTATGGTTTTTAATTAGCAATGGTCGATACTATATATTATAATATAAAAAACTGATATAGTAAATTTCCTTCTTGTATTTTTGGAATATCCTTAATTAGAATTCAGACTTTAAGTGAAAATTGGTTTAAATTCAACAAAAAGCACAGATTCAAAAACAAAAGTTATTTTTCGAAAATTGATTGGCCATTTGTGCTACAAAAAGACTTTTTTTTCCTTTATTCAAAATATTATTGATTAAAATTAAAAAACTATATGTATAGTTGGTTTTAACTATTGTTAATTAAAAATTCAATTTTACATTTATTACTTACTTTATAATTAATTTAAAACTATTATTTTACTTATTTAATTATATTTATTTACCAATAATGAAACAAATGAACGAACAATACAATCAATCAAAATATCCAAGCGACTCTCTCCTTCTCTTCTTCTACACATTTCTTATTTTTTGTATATTATTTATAATATATAAATATTATAAATAAAAGCGCTCATACCTCTATAATATGTTGTCTGGACTGTTATATCATGCCGTATAAGCGCTATTAATTTATTTAATTATTTTTTTATTTATACAGTCCATTTTTATTTAAACAACAAAGAGTGACTCTTTTATCAGCATAAAAAAGTCACGATGGCAATGGCTATTTTCGAGTGGATATATTTTAATCAATTGTATTGGTTGCCGACTCTGTTCAGCCGGCGTTCCGTTGAATGATTACATTCTATGTGGTTAATACTTTAAATGTTAAAATAAATAGAAACAACCAATGTGCTGATGATTACAACGATTTTTAACCAAATGGGGAAGGGCGCTTAATCTACTTGTTGAAAATAGAAGAATATATTTGTTTTTGTCAATTCTGTTAGATATTTAAAAATAACGCCTCTGTTGTTATTGTATTTTTAGCCATAGTTTCAATAAGTTTGAGAAATAATATATTAATTGTCAATTTTTCAACGGAAAGAGAGTATTTTTTCATTTTTGTTATTTTTTCTTTTACCACAATGTTGTTAGTATATGTTGCGTAATTGGTGTGATTTAATTCTGTGATTGTTGTATAAGATAAACATACAGAGTAATACAAGCAATGAAATGTAAGCTTGTATATTTTAGACATGCCCATTTGGTTAAACACGACATATTTCTCGAGAGACAATGATAATGTTACTACAGTTAGCCATTTTTCAATCATTGTGTTTAATTATTTAATTCTTGCTTTATATACTGTTTATTCTTTCTATTTTTGATTTTCCCATTTTTTATTTATAAATAACACCATTAATCTATTAATACAATGTTGAAATAATGCAAATTGGATCTTTGAATGCTTTATTTTACTTCTTTCGAGGTTTTATTATTTATTTGATGCAATTTACTTGTTTGAAACGACATTATTTCAAAATTTCATTTAATAATTATCAAATAAGAATTGTGTCGTATATGCTATTATTTATAAAATAATCGAAACAACGCCATTGTGTCTCTTTTTGTTATCCAATCGTTTGTATTGTATTTTTATTTGAATAATGAAATCAAAGTATTTCAAAAATATAAATAAAAGTCATATTTTACAAAAAATATAAATACTTTTTTATTTTTGAAATAAAACAATTTTTGTTTTTTACAGTTCTATTTTAATGTTTACATTGTTGTCATCGTTGCAATTGAGTGTTTTATTTCATTGTTTTAAAACATCTATAAAAATTATTATCATTAACTATTTAAATTTATTTCTTTTTTTTAAATAATCAAATTCTATTTTTAAATTTAAAAGTAACTGTTATTCAAAAAGTCAAAACAAAAAAGTGTCTATCAAAAAACGAAATAATAGTGTTCATATAATTCCAACTTTTTCATCAAGCTAAAAAAGCATATTTAAACAATTTTGACAAAATTATAATTT
>NW_004191622.1:320918-324379 GCF_000330505.1 Entamoeba invadens IP1
TTTTGAATACTTAACAATACTTTTTCTTCTTGTATTTTAAGCAAATTAATTGATATTGTAAAGTAACTGAAACGTTTTAAAGTATCAGCTTTAAACGTGATATTTGAAATAACTTTTATTTCTCAAAAAAATTAATTTTTAAACTATCTAAATGTTTTTTGATAATTTTATGAGTTTATTATTGTCATACAAAAGTATGGCAAAGTGTTTAAACAAATTATCTGACTAACGTACGCTTGTCAAAACATAAAATTAGTTGTTTTTAAGTACTTTTTATTGTAAGAAAAAGCAATACAATAATATTGGGATGTTCACCTTTTGTTTTAAAAAATATCAAAAATGTTTTGGACACTTCGGAGATATCAAATAATCATTTAATTGTAAACACTGTTATTGTTACTGGGTGTAATTTGAGTTCAATGTGTTGTCAATTTGTTATACCTGTTCTAAATATGATACAAACTGTGCTTCATGTAACGCTATGTTATGTTTGGGCTGCAATCGAAATTACATTTTAAAGGATGGGAAATGTGTAAAGTGTGGGGAGTTGTTTCCAAATTGCATGGAATGTACAACTGAAACACGTACCAAATGCTTACCAAATTATTTGGATAAAAATTCAATATGTCAACCATGTTCTGAAGTTTATACCAATTGTAACTTATGTAATAAAATTCAGTGCCAAGAATGTGATGTGGGATATTTTGTTGAGTATCTCCAATGTAATAAATGATTAACCAAATATCAAGGGTGTCAAATTTGTGACGAAACCAAATGTACGATTTGTGAAGAAACGTATTACTTGAATGGAAATGGATGTGTTAAATGCAATGAAACGTTCCACATTTGTATTACATGTACTTGCATTGTATGTGATGAATCAAGCTGTCTTGAATGCGAAAATGGGTTTTATCTCGATAATAATGTTTGTGAACCATGTAATTCCATATTTGATAATTGCATATCTTGTGATGTATCAAAGTGTTCCGTATGTGATAAAATTTCGTTTATAAAATATGGAACTTGTACATTATGCTCTTCTAAATTTGCTTCATGTTATAGATGCAACGCCACAACATGTCGTTCTTGTTTAAATGCTTTTTATTTGGACAATGGTATCTGTTCAACATGTGAAACAATACATCCAAATTGTGAAGTGTGTGATGAAACCGATTGTTATAAGTGCAAAAGTGGACTCTTTTTACGTGATGGGAAATGGCTTAACTGTGGCGACCTATATGAGAATTGTACAAGATGTGATGATACAAGGTGTTTGGAATGTATGGACCACTTTTATTTGTCGAATTACAACTGCGATATTTGTAAAACAAATTGCGATGTTTGCCACTCTGAATCAACCTGTTCAAAATGTTTTGATGGATATTATTACAAGGAAGATGACAAGATTTGTTCGTTGTGTGACATGAAAGGATACTACATTGACAGTAAAAGTTGTAAAAAGTGCAGTGCAACATGCATCGATTGTTTGTCTCAAACAAAATGTGTGTCATGCATCGAGGGGTATTATCTCGAAAATACCACGTCAGAAGAAATGACAGAATCTTTTGGAACGTGTACAGACTGTTCAACGCGTGGTTGTATAACATGCAATTCAACATCGTGTATCACATGTGAAATCAATAAATACATTGACGAAAGTGGGTTGTGTTCTGTGTGTAAACCCGATAATGTCAAAAGTATTTCATGCTTCATTGATGAAAACGGAAACAAAAAATGTGAGAAGTGCAAACCGGGATTTTGGATAGAAAAATTCGAATGTGTGACTTGTGAAACGTGTGGAAGTAATGGGTGCTCTAACAAAACGAACGGACTTTGTTTCAACTGTTTATCTCCAACGAAGTTTTGATTGAGGGTATTTGCCAAATTGATGAAAATTGTGTCTCCATTGATCCCAATACGAGTGCCTGTGTGGCTTGTAATTCAGATTTTGTTTTGATAGGTAAAAGGTGTGTCAAAACACAACAAAATACAACAGAAGAACTTATTAATTTCGAAGGAAATTATTTCACAAAAGATGAATTTCATTGCAAAGAAGTATCTGGTTCAAATTGTGTTTTGTGTTTGGAAGAATATTATTTAAAAGACCTACAATGTCTCAAATGTTATGAAATACTTACAAACTGCATAAAATGCGGACTTTTGAATTACTCAAATTACAACGAAGTTTACTGTGATATTTGTACCATTGGAAATTCCCAAAAAGTTGTTAATAAATGATTATATTATTAATAGTGGAATATTTGTATAAACAATCATAAATAAAAAAGAAATTAACATAAAAAATAAATTTTTGTGAAAGTAAATAAAATAATAAATATAATAATAAAATATAAAAAAAATGTAAAATATATTAATAAAAGCTGTGTTAATTGTAAATAATTAATTAAAATTATAATAATGTTAAGAATATAAAAATAATATTAGAAATATTTGTATCTATATATTAATAAGATTAGAGTCAGTTGTATCAATACTTTGTTGTTTATTATTTTATTTAGATTTTCAATTTATATATTTATTTATTTTTTTTATTCTTCATTTTATATTTTATTTATTAATTTTTAATATTAAATTTATTTATCATTTTTTAATATAATTGTGATTTTAATGTTTTAAACATAATTTTTATTTATTTTTAAATCATATTTTTTAATAAATTATAATTATTTGATTTTTTTATGTTTTGTTATCAATTTTATTTTTAAAATTAATGATAAAAATATACAAAAAGATATTGATGTTTGTTAATATTAACTTTTTAAATTCATATTGTTTTTTTATAGAAACAAACTTTTATTCTTATAATTTAAATTATTTTATTTTTATTATTCTAATATAAAATCTAAGTATTTTACATTTATGTATAAAACTCATACATTAATGTATCTACTTTATTAATCGTTTGATAATAATCACGCAAATATAAAAGACATTAAAATAATTATATTGATATATATGTTTTAAATTTGTGTAAATCGCATGACAATAAAAAATGGTGTTTAAGATTATTTGAAGTGTAATTATTTTAATTTTTTAAACGACTTATAATTATTTTATAAAAATTTTGGAAATCAACAACAAAGAATTTCTTGTCAAACAAAAAATTTAATCATAATTTGTCATTGGTTGTCTAAGTAATGTTTTTATTAATTACATTGCTATAACTGAGTTTGTTGTTTTTTAATAAAGTTTAAATTGTAATTGAAATTTTCTGTAGTTAAAGTGAATCTTATATATTATAATTCATTTTGAAAATAATTTATTATAAAGAATTTTTTCAATAATTTTAATTTAAATTCAACACATGCGACAAGGAGCACCATTAAATATGGACAACAAACAACAAATTATTGTATTGACAACAAAAAATGTTGTTGTTATAATCAAACCCGATAATTATAATAAAGTCCGTATTACAACTTATCCAACGAAAACTTAAC
>NW_004191622.1:324479-326234 GCF_000330505.1 Entamoeba invadens IP1
ATTGATTAAAGGTGTTACTGTTAATGTATTAGGCCAAAGCCATACTTATTACACGCGGACTGTGACAACGTACTAACAGTGAATTTGTTTTAAGTTGAAATGAAATTCAAACTGGATTGTGAAACATAAACACGTCGCTGACAATTGATATAAACATCATAATACAATAATCATTTTGAAACAATTTGAAACTTTTTAAATACCGACTATGAATCTATAAAATTCATTTATATTTTATTAATTATATGACGTACTCAGTTTTTTCAACAATTTTTGTCTGTTTAATATGTATATTTACTTTCTCTTGATATTTCTTAATATTAACATATTTTTTTTAAATTTGCGTTAATTCGATGAACACCAATTTTACACTGTTTTACTTGTCATTGTTGTTATTTATTGATTTTGTTAAACATTATTTATCAAGTTCAACTTATCCGATATGCGGCTTTTATTATTTATTTTTGTTTTTATAAACAATTATCCTATATTTTTGTTGTAATTTTTGTTCTTTTTTGCTTGTTTTTTATATCAAATTTGTTAATTTCTATTTTCGATGTTGTTTAACACTCAAATGACCTAAATCTAAGAAATATTATTTTTCGTAACAATTAATTATTCACTTCCTTTAAGTTGTTAATTCCACTTGAATTCTCAATTTCCCAATTTTTAATCGCCTTTTTTGTGCCATTAATAGACTCGATTTTCTTACCCTTCACGGTTGTGATTTTAGAGCTTTTGTAAGTGAAAGTATTACATACATTAATATCAAGTTTTTTAATATTCGTCTGTCTTAAAGTAATTGTTTGACAGTCACCGATATAAATTGAATTAAACTCTCCTTTCATAATAGTAAGAAAACAGACATTTCCCAATACCATATTTGGTGTATTTGAAGTTTTAAAAACACTAAAGGAGTTAACACCGAACTCTGTAATGTCGATGTCATTTGCAAGGTTTTCGATACTAAGAGAGTCTTCTCTGAAATGTACAGCCGACAGATTTCCTTCAAAAAGTGTTTTATTGTTCTTTATAAAAACGACGCATTTTACAGTTGGTAATCTATCAATATCAATGCTCTTAATTTTATCCAAGTCGATGACGTATTTGTCACTATACAACATGTTGTTGTGAATAAAATTGACACCGTTTAATACGTCTCTATATTCCACAACACTCAATTTTTCATCATTTAAAACAAGTTGTTTCCCAGTATACCCACAAACTCGAATAGCATGTGGTGTGCATTTCTCCATCACTATTTCTCCTTCGACATTTTCTATTGCGATCTTTTTGACTCTTATAGGAAGAACAACGTGTTTAGCATTCACGTTTTTCAGTGTAATTTCTTGTATCAATTCGCTATTTGACAAATCAAAGCAGATATCGGGAACTTCAATTGTTTGTTTGACCATAAAGCCATATTCTTGGATCCAAGGATTACTAATTTCTAATTTGGTTTGCAGACACTTTGACATGATGTTTTCTAGTTCGTTCGCACCACCCCCAAAATCAGAAAGAACATAAACGAATTCAGAACTTACATTATCACCAAATGAATAATTCATGTACTCCTGTGTGATATATGGGAGACTTTCTGTCTCTTTTGAAATAAAATTGACAAATATGTGGACATTTTGTGGTAAGTGTCTGAGTATATCATAGTCGGGAATTTCTGATAAATAAGGCGAATAAGTAATAACAAAAACGTACGTTGTAAATTCGTGTTTTTCAAAATCAAAATTTTTAAAATTT
>NW_004191621.1:0-1801 GCF_000330505.1 Entamoeba invadens IP1
TACAAACAAAAACAAATTGATAACATTAGAAATGGATTTTTCAAACATTAATGATTTGAATAAATACAATATTTAATATGCCAACATTTGATTTTAAATGGTTGTAACTTATAATATACAATTGGTTATCATTGTTTAAACCATGTTAATTGTATAATGGTTAATTACAATTCAATACGCCACTTATAAAAAGGTGTTTATTAAAAACGAGTAAAATGTAAATAAAAATGTAATTATTAAAAATGTTGATATTTTAACTACGTTTTATTTAAATAAATACAATTTGTTATTTTAAAAATAAAAATTGTTCGGGTTCAAATGTTTTTGATTAAATTAAAAAAATTGTTAAAAAATTTGGGTTATGTCTTGTACTTTTTAGTTCTGTTTTTTTTTCTAGTTTGGTTTGTAAATTTATATAAAAAATAAAGTTGCTTGATTTTGGCAAAATATTACCAAGATCCTTAAACATGTTTGATCTCATATTCGAGAAGATGTGTTGCCTACTTTTTTAACCAATCAAATTCACAATTAACACTTGAAAAACACTTTTTATTTAAATGAATTCAAATACTCATTTAATATTTCGGGAATTGAATACTTATTTTTTAATATTATAAATATAGTAAAACAAACTATATTATTAAATCATCATAAAAATAATCAATTATTTACTAAGTGCAAAAAAATTGAAAATAAAAACAAAGCTTTTACGCATTTAAATGATTTGTCGTTGATTCATAACGTCTTATTAAACCGTTATTGTTTTATTTTATTTTCCAAATCATTAAACAGACTTGTTAACACCACTTATTAAACTCAATGTGTTTCACCAAAATCAGTCAATTACATTATAATTTGTAGTTAGAACAGTCAATGAAAAATATCAAGTTTTAAAACCATGTAAACTTGAGTTAAAAATCAACATTCCACCCATGTATGGATAGCATGATATGGTGTTGTTGAGTATTTATAACACGTGCTTTGTTGAACTTTTTCATTTGTTAAATAATTAAAATGGTATCCATTAGTTTTCAAACTAAAAATCAAACTAATAATAAGGAACTGATTAAAAAATTATATTTTTGACAGTGGGAAAAAGCGTTATTGCTTTGCTTGGAAATATTTTTGCCCTTAGTGGACTCGCAGAACGAGGATGTAAAAAAACTATGTTGCGATGTATTTTTGAGGGTCGCGGTGAAATTGGACGGCGAATTCATCACACAAATTACAGCAGAAGTCGATTCAAGAATTCAAAGAGAAAAGGAGGATGAAACAAACACAATTTGTTTAACTCTTTTTTTGTACTTGTATGTGTTCGCAAAAAAGCGTTCTTTGTGAGAGATATTTTTTACGTTATCATGACAAATTTTGCATTTTTATAGCGACTTTTCAAAAGAAAAAGATTTAGCCGATGGCGTATATGTGTTAGAAATTGAAAAAACAACGACGAGTCGAACGTAGATTTTCAAAGCGACTATTCTCCAGTTTTTTATAATGAGACATTGTTTTTATGTGATACTACTTGACGATAATTATGTCTTTTTTATATTTTAACTCCAATTGTGAATTGCTAATAAATGAGACTTAAAATCGGAAAGCAATATACAATTACAATACTCAAATATTTGTTTGTTTATCGGGTTTTTTCGTGTGTATTACAATGCACATTTTCCCTTTTTTGAATAAGTGAAAGTATATTTAAAAACGTAAATTTTTAAAAAACATTTTTAAAGCAAAAACATTTATAAAAGAAAAAACAGTTTTTAAGTTTTAAATTAAAGACAGTTACCAAAAAACACAA
>NW_004191621.1:1901-5027 GCF_000330505.1 Entamoeba invadens IP1
CCAACATCAACTGATTTATATGGAAATGGAAACGACAACTACCAGAGCGAATATGAAAGGTTGTTTCAACAATGGTACTTTGACCTGTTATTGAGCCATACTAACTAAGTGTTGTCTGCAGCAAGAAGTGTCTTTGGTAACAATTTGGCACTTGCAGGGAAAATCAATAAAGTACAATGGTTGTAGACTGACAACAGTCACGCAGCCGAAATGACATCAGGATATTACAACTTATATAAAATGGCAACAAAACATCTTTGAAGACTTTCAAAAAACAAGATCAAATTATACTACACTTGATTTAAGATATCAAGAATAAACTTCCGATGTAACAATCAGCCGGCATATTTTCGACCAATCATTAAATGCAGTATATTCAGTTGTTATTGGGAAGTGTGACGAAAATGGGTTTGAGACGTGTGGTCGATGCAATACAATTATATGTAAATGAATTAACAAAACCAAACAGTTCCAATGTTATCATGTACATTAGAGACAAGCTTCGATTACACAAAAAATTATATTGTACTAGTCTATGAATATAAAAAAGCTGAAATGTTGTTATAATTTCAAAATATTTTGTGTTGGAAATATAGTTTAAGATTTAATATAAATATTAAAACAAACATAATTTTTTATTTAAATTATTAACTATTAAGGCACGAGTGATTCTTTCTCTATGGTACTTTTTGGCTAAAAGATAATTAAAAAATGAATAGAATTATATTAATAAAATAACATATAAAATAAGAGTTTCAAGCTGGGTTTGTTTTAAGGGTAATTTACCACAAACTCAAAATAACAATTAAATGCCTAAACCGCGACTCTCAAAAGAAAAAAGAGTATCAAGAAGATGTATTTCTTTTGGTAATACTCTAGAGTTCCAGCCTTTTATTTTAGATGAACCTGATGGGTTTGTTAAAGGCTTGAATTATTGTGTTTTTTGTTCGAAATTTCCGCGAGATGCTCTTAAAGAACATTACAAAAATCATCTCCACAAAGACGTGAACATCTTTTGTGCAATAAAGGATAGGCTCCAAACTGTCGCATTTAACAACTTTAATATACTAAATTATTTGTCGCTCAACTCGTTAATAAATTCAAATTATGAGAAAATAAAAAACGCGTCAAAGTTCCAAATGATGAGAGTCAAAGATGCATTGATCAATACGGGAGTAAACACATCAAATATAAATAAAATGATTGAAGATGTGAATATTGCTCTTCAAGCAATATCCGTTGAATTAACAATTCAACAACCTGCAATAAATGAGCCACACTTTGTTTCACATCAAATCTGTGAACAAAATCCAAACATCATAATAAACAATTACAACGATGATGGTATCAATGAGGAGCACAACGATTCATCTTATCCGGATAGAACAGCACAACCCAACACTGCTACGCCCCCTATGATAGACACAACACAAACACCAATAGGTGTTGTTGATCAAACACCATTTGATCTTGAAACAAACTTAGATAAGAAACAGACCACTTTTGGTGATATCATGGGTCATTATGACTTCGTTTATGGAAACGATCCAATTGATGGCAGCCTGGAAACTGAGCACAGTGGAGGCGAAGATGAAGCTCATGAAAATGAAGAATATGAAGGAAGTGAATGCAGTGAATGTAACGAAATAGAAGACACACGAGTCCATGAAATAATGAGTCAAGCATCCGGGATATGGCAACAGTTGTCTTCTTCGCTTATTAAGTCACACGCGTCAAAAAACCCCCCGGAAAATATCGAGGTTGCAGATGAAAATGAATATTGGCTCGACGATATCGATAGTGAAGACGAAAATTGTATAAAAAGTGACCTTCAATTGAAAAATGAACTTGTCAATATCGAACGACTTAATTTTATAATGGACACTCTCGAAAACACCGAAAACGCCGATTACACATGTCAACAATCTCACCAAAGCAATAGACGAAGAAATGAAAGACGCGTTGGAAACAGCAAAACGGAAATTGCAAAAAAAGAAAAAAGGGGTTTTTAATTGTATTAATGGCATTAATTTTTTCACTCGAAGATTTTTCTTCTAATGAAATAACGAAAATATTAGAAGTGATTAAAATTATAACACTTGGAACTTCAATTGAAATGAATGTTTCCACAAAAACTATTGAAAGGCGCATGAAACTTATACATAAAGTTGACAAAAGACGTCTGCAAAATTTGGGTCAACTGAAAACACCCTTTCATTTAATCGCCGATTCACAAACTTACGATGGAGAGACTCACTATTCACTATATGCACGTTTTAGTTTTGACTTTTGCACAACAACTGAAGTAAAGATTAAAATTGGTAACTATTACGGCGAAGGTGATGCACACTCATGGGTTGAGTGGATTCTTCGTGCACTGTATCATGCAAAACTCAGTTTACAACAACTCAAAGGAATTTCACTTGATGGTACCACATGTAACACAACGATCGGCGTGTTATTAAAAAGACTTGTTCCAATTGAACATCGAAAGCGCTTTAAACATAATTATTGTTTTGATCATAGACTGTCGAAGGCATGTGAAAAGGTTGTTGAAGTTAACGAAGGAAGTGTAATAAATCAATTCCTGAATGAAATAACAAATTCTAAATTCAGAAATGATTGGGTTGGTTTCAATAAACAAAACAAGACTGAAATGTGTGCCACCGAAATTCCTAGTACAAGTACAACACGGTTTCTTTTCACTTCATTTGTGACTTCAGCTATTTTTGAAAATTTTGAAAATTATCAACTTTTTTTAAATAAAGAAAATTTCAATTTTGTACCTCAAAACGTATTTGAAAATAAATTTGGACGCGTTTCGTTAGATGACTCTTTATTCGTCGGAGCTCTGTATTTTATTGATTACCTGTTCGCGCCACTTAAAATTGTAAGTCAATGGCTTCAAGGAAGAGATGTAAAATTTCCAGTGGCGTATCAGAGAATTTGTGATACAATAAAATATTATATAAATATCAAAACAAAATTGGATGACAAAAACGACAGTTTTTTCGGAATCATGTTATTTATCAGAGAAAATAACAGTGACAACATTGAAGTACTTAGAGGTATTTGTCACGATTTTGTTGTGAGGCTCATTCAAGAGTTGGTTGTGAGATTCGCAAA
>NW_004191621.1:5127-9814 GCF_000330505.1 Entamoeba invadens IP1
GTTTCAGAAAATCATTGCTCTAAGTTTATTACATGTATAAACTTTATACCTTTATAAAAATTTATTGCAATGCTTTAATAAATTATTAACACTTAACTGATAGCAGTTATTAACAAAAATATTTGTATATTGTTGTATACATATAACAAAGAAGTAATTTAAATATTTAATGAAATTAAACCAAAAAGTGATCAATATACACAAATATACCAATTTATACATACATACAATGTATTTTTCCAATACCAAAGTTAACATACCAAGTTGTGTATGCAACGTGATCTTTAAATACACAATGAACAGTAATGATTGATGCTATGGTTTTTATATGTATATTTTAAATTAAAATTGATTTTCTTTTTGTAAATATCGATCTATATTAAAAATGATTATATAAATTATATAATATAATCGATACGTTTTTTATAATAAAACAATTTGAATACAAGTCTTTTATTAACCACATTATACCACAACCATTTCCTATCTTCTAATTTCCCGTTTTTCATTGACATGTTACTGTGTCTTGTTTTAGATTTAACATTTATCATTAAAATGTAACTTTAAATATGAAATAAACATTGAATTTATTGGCCAGTTTTTGTCCTGCCTGTTGAGTTCTGACTCTGCCACGTACTTAACCACATGTTTATATTCACATTTACGATAAATAGTCATTTTCAACAACCAAAAACACAAAAAATATTTAATATTTTATGGTTCGATTATGGTTTGTTTTCATTAAAAACTCTATTTTCAAGTAATAGTGATTCACGTTAAAATATTCTTTTTCGAATCAGCTTGTCTACATAGTTGGTTAAATATGTGAAATAACATCGGGCGACAACAACGAAATGATGAAGTGTCAAGTGTAATATAACAAAATATTTTTAATGAAAATATCATTACGATTTATTTTATGATCAAGAAATCATGGGACTGCGTAAATACGAAAACAATTTCTTGCTACAGAAGCTCTACATTATAAGTGTCAACAATGTGATATAAAAATACAGGAAGTAATCAAAATTAACTTAAAATGTGCACAACGTAATAGCATGCGTCGATTTAAGCATGCCCGATAAAAATTGATTGTATGGCTGGTATTTTTATTTTTGGAAATAGTATTTTATTTTTATTTGTATAAACCGAATTCAATTTTAATACAATGTTTTTACCTTTTCTGTTTTTCTGTTAAAAAGCCATTAAACTATTAATGGCTTTATTAAACAAATCGGGTCTTGTGTTTTTTTTGATTTTTTGCATTTGTTTAATTTAATATTTCGGGAATTTAACTTTAATTTATCAATTACTATTGAATTATCACTTTTTTTCTGTACTATATTTGATTGTTATTATATGGTTAATTTTTAAGTTTTAATATTATCATAATACTTATAAAATAATAAATATAATATAATACATTTTTACATAAAAAATAAAATATATTTTTAGATGGAGAATATAATATGGTATATTAATAATTAAAAATACAATTGTTAATAACTTCTGTACGGCTACGCCACGTATTTCCCTCCTTATGTTTTTTATTTTGCCAAACAACAAAAAAATGTCTAACTCTGCAAACAACAAAAAAATGTCTAACTCTGCTATTATATAGTGTTGAAAGCATAAAAACAAGTTTTTAATATTATAATTGAACAAATATTATTATTTTTATCAATAATATCAATAAACATGTAAATATATTTTTGGAAATTTTTATCAAGTTATTTAAAATAAAAAACAAAAATGCATTTTAAACAAATTTCGCTGCACAAATCAATGGAACATATCTTTATAAATAGTTTATTTTACTGTACTGATGTTGTCACAAAGGCAAAAAAGATTCAATAATTCATCATCAGCAACAAAAAATATAATCAAACTATTTTAAATAGAAACTAAAACATATTATAATAAAAGTTAAAAAATAAGATTTTTGTATAAGTAGGTTTTTTATAACGTGTTAGTTATGTTAAGATTGTCAAAAATGTGTATGAGTCATTTTAAGATTTATTTTTTTGTTATTTTTTGTTTTTTTATTGAAAAAGGGGGTATTTATTTTGTGTTGTGTTTTTCTTTCGAATATATATTAATATAAACGTAAAGTATTTATATATTATTTTAAAATAAAGATGGATCATACTATATAAATCGGTTATTAAAATAGTTCAAAATCCAAAACTAATACCAAATATTTATTACAATCAAACAAAACACAAAAAAATCAAAATCGTCTTATATTATTATTCATTCAAATCAACAATTATTTACATTGATATATTTTTTTCAATTCGAAAACAAGTTCAAAAATTAAGGTTTTCTGTTTATAGCACGTAATAATCGATATATAATACATATAAAAAACTAAAAATAACAATCGAAATTACTAACAAATGGACAGTCCAACTCAAGAACACAAAATTGAATTTGTTTATTCAACAAAAAGAACACTTTTACCTTGTTTTGAAGGTTATATTTTTATTCAAAAGACTCTTCACATAAACGGTATAGGTGTAAAGATTGTGGAGTAACTATTACACTTGTAAAAGAAGTTGTTGATGAAGAAGTTAATTATCTTATTGGACCAAAGCCACAGCATTTGAATGGTCATACAAATCACATGGAATATATTCAGAGATTGAAAGAAATACAAAAAATCAGAACAGAAATCCATGATGATAAAAACAAATATAAACCAGTTAAAGAAATAGTAAAAACTTGTTTAATAAACACCAATTCAAGACTGAGTGTGTCCAGTAGATTAGCAAGAACATATAAAAATAATTTATACAAAACAGTAACCATTGATAATTATTTTGAAAATAAAAAAGTAAAAAACATTTTATTGTATAGAAACGAAGACAATACAATTATTATTTTTGGTTCGAAATCAATGTTAGAAAAAGCCACATACGCCAATGTTATTTGTGTAGATGGCACTTTTAGTATGTGCCCAACAACCCATTATCATTTGGTGACATTTCATGTTGTGTGTGGTGATTTGTTTTCATTTTCTTGTTTTTATGTTTTGTTAAATAAAAAAGATGCAACAATATACAACGAAGTATTATTTGTTATTGATCAAATATCTTTGATATTATTTGGTGTTCCAATTTTTAATAGAACCGATTTGACAATAAATTCCGATTTTGAGGCAGGTTTTATAAAATCTATTAAAGATTTGAGTTGTCAAATGAAAGGGTGTTATTTCCATTTTACACAATGTTTGTGGCGGAAAATTCAAAACTTTGGCTTGTCTGAAAAATATAAGTTTAATGGGCAATTTTCCAAAGAAGTAAGAAGACTTATCACACTTCCTTTTTGAAAGAAACAGATTTAAAACATCAATTTTATATATTACAATCACGTTTAAAAGATAAAGATTCTTTTTTTGTTTATGAATATTTCGAAAACACTTGGTTAAATGATGTAATGTTTCGTTTTGGTGCCACCATGATTCAATGATGCGCACCAACAATATAGCAGAATCCTTTCACAGCATGCTTTCTCGAACAATTCTTACACCAAAACCATCTTTTGGAAAATTTATCGATCATTTGTTGGACATTATAAATGAGACCGACATAAAAGTTCAAAATGAAATGACAAATCCAAAAAGTAAGAAAACCAAATAAGAAACCACTACGAAGTGTATTCAAATGTTAGTCAATCGGTTTTACACTGATAAAATAATAAATTGTAATATTGAATTGTTGTTGGATACTATTTTTTTGCAAAACTTCATTCTAAAAACTCGTTTGAATGCTTTTTTGAATCGGAAGGAGAAACACTTGAAAGTTTTAATTCAAAGGAAATTCAAAATATAGTAAGTAGTACACAAATTGATTGTGTAATAATTGGAGAAAAAGAAATGGAAAAATATCAAGTATTGAACAAACAATAACGAACAATTCAAGCCAATCGAATTTGATAAATGAAATGGAAACTAAAACTTCGGATAATTCAAATACGCTCAATTGTTATTTTCAAAGTGCTCCAAAGTTGAATGAAAATAAAACAAAAAGAAAATGCAGCTGCTTGCTATTAACAAAAAGACAAAAGAAGTTAAGAAAAAGTTTGGCAAACAAAAACGCCAAACAAAAAAATAATTGATCATGAACTTTAACGTGTTTTGTTGTTTTTGTTTTTTTATATTTTTAGTTTATTGTAAGTCAAAAAAATTAAAATACATTATGTGTTGAAAAGAATGTTCTGTTAAAATTGGGAGAACTAATCATGAGATAAAAAATTATCCACCTTCTAGCCATGTTCAATCAATGTGTTTAATTATCAAATTCTTGCTTTATATATTGTTTATTCATTCTATTTTTAAATTTTGTGTGTATAATTAACTAAAAAACACAATAATATATTAATACATTGTTGGAATACAAATTGGATCTTTTTATTCAATCTATTGACTTTTTCGACTTATATAATGTATTCGATGTATGCAATTCGTTTAATTGTTGTTTAAAATAATAGCAAACAATTATTAAATTGGAATTGTGCTGTCTATGCTTATATTTAAAAATAATCGAAACAACACCACGGTGTTTTTATTTTCTTCGTTATTTGTTTATCACTATTATATTTTTATTTGAATAAGAAAAACCAAGGTATTTTTTATTTTTAAATAAATATTCAAAGAAATACCTATAATTTTATTTTTAAATAAAAC
>NW_004191621.1:9914-13164 GCF_000330505.1 Entamoeba invadens IP1
GGAAGATATTTGGAAGAGGGACAAACCCTTGTGTACTAACGATTGGAGACTGTAAATTTAATATCTTATGGGGAAAATTTCTTCGATGTCAAATTAAAAAGTTGATATTAAAGTAAATGATCTGATTGATGTCGACAAATTGATGGAAAAGCTTGGACTGAACATGAAAATAAAAAACGACTTTGTTGTGTATCGGTTGAAGGAGATGAAAAAATTCAAAATATGTTTGTCAAAATAATTGACAAAAAAATACGAGAAGTTGGCATTTTGACAAATTATAAGCTTTATTTAAAAACCGAACTTTGACTCGAAATATTAAGTGTAAATTTCAATTTAATTTTTAAGAGTGGGCTTTGTAAGTAACTGAACATTATGGTTTTGTTATTTGTATCTCCAGAAAAACATTTTAAATGAATACATTATTGATTTCGAGAATATACCTTATTTACAAGAAACCTTATAAAAACGTTTTTACTTTAATTTTTTCAATTAAATTTACTCAACGTGTTACCTTTCTATTTTTTAATACAACGAAAAAATCTATTTTAATTGGCCATTTTTACTAATAACGTGATCAAATCTGTTTCGTTTAACACAATTTTTTCTCTAATAAAATATAATAAAACACAATCCTGAATATTCAAGATTGTGTTTTATATTCTGCTTTTTTTGTCGTCACTTTAGTATTAATCACTTTTATATCATTTTCTTCATTATGTTGCTGTCTAATAAACTAACAAAAACTGTTTAACTTCGCATTAAATGTTATAATTCGTTATTTACATTTTAAAAGTTTCCTTATATACCATTCTCCATTTTTTGATTATTAAAACTCAAATAATTACAAATTTTATTGCGATAAAAGTGTTGATAATAAATTAAAAATTTCATTGAAAAAAATTAAAAAAGTAAAAACCCAAGTTATTTTTTGAGGTTTTTTCATTTGAAATTTTATTCTTTTCATCCTTTTTGATTTTCATAAGTTTTTCAACACCGAGCCTGTGCTCTCTATCAGTAAAATTCTCAATGGAGACTCTAACAGTCTGGGTTTCTTTTCTTTTTGGATCCTTACCAAGAAAAGAGCAAAACTCTCTAGCATTCAACTTTTGCAACACCTTTAAAAAGGTATACAGTGTTGAAGTTGGGGTTGACATGTCTCATTTTTTCCAACTCTTCTTTTGATGGGTGTTGAACAACGTATATTATACCAGCCTGTTTGAAGGCACTGGTCATCGTGTCACCATCAGACACTACTTCCCATGAGTAAACAAGCTGCCTAATTTTGTCTTCCTCCGAGAGCTTTGCAAATTTTTTCAATGCATTTTTGAACTCGGGTGAGTTCATTTTGAGAATTTTCCCGTTTCTTTGGACCTTTTCGTCACACTTTTCATTTTCTTTTTCACACAATGAAATTTTGTGTAACATCAAATTGTTTTTGTCCGCAAAAAAAGTTTTTTGTTTCTTGAAAATTCCCAGATCCATAGGCTGACACAAATGGGAACTATGGGGGACTTCCTTTATAATTTCAACACAATTTTCCCATTATGCTTCAATTTCATCACTGAAATGGCCCGAAAAGCAGTCAATAATTAGGTACGCCTTCGTATCAACTCTCACACCCATTCTGTTTCTTTTTTCCTTAATATTCGGGAAAAACATCTGTTTGAGCCACAATGTGTATAATTCCGTATTTAGAACACCTGATTTTTGGTATCTAATAATAGCACGACTCTTGAGTTCCACAATTAGGTTGTCTTCAATGGTGAGTCTTTTGGTAACAACAAGGGGTATCATTTTGTCCCATCTAGACAACCACAACACAAAAGACTCGTTCTAGAACCATCTCTGCCGATTTCGTTAAAACTTTTTATATTGATTCGACTGACAGGTGGACAACTCGGGTTCTAAAATCAACCCATTCATCTAATCCAACTTCATCGAAGTTAAAAACGAGCTCAAATCAGCATCCATCAAATTTTCTTTTTAATTCTGAGTAATATTGCAGGATGACAGTTGTTTCAAATTTTATATAGAATTATTTAATACTAAAAAAATTTAAGTAAAAAATATTTTTTAAAGACGTTTTTTCTTTTTTTACTTAGAAAAAATAATCAAAATTTATGACAAAAACTGATTCCCAAAAATTATAAACAAAATAAATGCAAAATTTCGGGACACCCCAGTACAGACTTTTTAAAAACAGTTTATTTAAAAAACAAATTTGTTTATTATTGCCATTTATATTTTGTTCACACATATATCCAATTTTTAATTATAAACGAACTTACTTGGTTGTAAATTATTTCAACTAGTAAAAATATAATTTATTTAAACGTAATAAGTACACACGAATGCGAACATCAAGTCTTTGAAAATAACCACTCACATTCTTTTTTTGATATAATTATGTATTTTTTAGTTTGAGATTATATGTTTACACACTCAAAAAGTATACATGTTTAATTATTAAACCCATTTATACAATGAACATGTAGAGTATAAAAGTAAATCATTTTTTATTAATTATCAAATAATAATTCAAAAGTAATTGTAAAATCATGTTATCATTTCACTATTCAGAATCATTTGTCATGTCATTTTAATAATTGTGTTATTTATGTACATAGAAAGACAGAATAAAGTAAAACGATAATATATATTAAATAACATTATTAACATATCATTATTAACAACAAGTTATTGAAAATTTGTCTTTTTTAATGTCGTTACACAATGAAAATGATAGTACTTGTTTTAAATTAAAAAGTTATATTCAATTATCAATAATATAAAAAATATTATAACCAAAATATAATGTAATATTTGGTTTATGTTTACATCAACAATTACATTTAAACATGATTGTTAATTTTTTATTTATCATTCCATGTCTTCTCATATTGGTGACTGTGTGTGTGATTATCAAAAACTACATTTTTAATATGAAATATAATTTCTTCTGTGGCTTTCATAATGTTCTTCTCCATAACAGTATGGTCTTTTACTCCACCTTTTTTTCTGGGAATTTCGAACACCTTTTCAAACTCAGGATGTTCGGCTATGAATTGAAGAGACACCAATTCGACAAGCTTTGTCGATATAACAATATGAACTCCAATGGTTTATAATGGATTTGAAGGCAGCATCGAAGAGCTTGACATTAAAACTGATTTTTTTAATTGAAACATTTACTAAGGAGTTATTAAAATCCAGTACTTGTGGGGAAAAAAGGAAGCCGATTACCAAAGAA
>NW_004191621.1:13264-15496 GCF_000330505.1 Entamoeba invadens IP1
AAGCCGATTACCAAAAAAAAGTTGAAAACAATAGTTTTTATTTGATAATAATTCTATTTATGCTATTTTTTCAAATAATTTTCATGTTTTTTTAGGTCAAGCATAACCGTTATAATTATTATACATATTACAACATATAGCAAAACCAAATTTGTGGTAAAAATAATGTATTTTTTATATGAGACATGTAAACAAAATCCCCTAATAATGGTTCTCAAACCCCAATAATAATTACTCTGAAAATTAAAAATAGAATTTTGTCATCCCTTTTTTCTTTGTCAAGTGATTTTTCAGCCTTAACTACATCATATTTATCAAAAAATTAAAATTGCATAAAATATAATTAATTTATGCATTTTTGGAATTTTTAATAATGGTATCATCAATAAATCTTGTTAATTTAATGTTTTCAACTTGTATAGTAACGATATGAGCGTGGTTCAACACTACAACTTTAACTTCTTTACCAACAATTGTGTCGACGTTGCAATGTGCTAATATTAGGTTTTCTATTTTATCAAAAATAATACTGTTTATTGATGAATTGTATTCAAACGATTTATACAAAACAAATTTATCCAAAGTCCCAACAGTGAGTGTTATTTTTGTAAATGGATTTGTCCACATTGTACCAATTTCAACGATTTCCAATTCGCTATTGTTCAAATATTATAAATCAAAACTTCTGAAAACATCACTAAAAACGATTCTTTTTAAATCATAATGAAATTCATTTTTAAATATAACTTCTCCTATTTCCTTATTTTTTCTCAAAAAAACAATTTTAGTTAATATCATGACAGAAAAGTCATATTTTAAACCCACGCCAACTTGAACAAAAAGTGTGTCTCTATATTTTTTTCCTTTAAATGTTACTTCACAACTTTTGTCACAATCAAATTTCTTCACATTTTCACACTCAAAATTACTTAATTGTCCAGTGTGATTTTTAATTAAAATTATCTCTAACTTGCACTTACACATTATCACATCCCCTTTTACATTTTTTATCACCACATTTTTTGTTGTAAATGGAAGTGTTATTTTATTAAAAACCACGTTTGTCAACGTCAATTTTTCAATAAAATTTAACTCTTCAAATTGTGTCAAATCACAGTTTATGATAGACGTTGTTTTGAAGTCAATTATATCGTCTTCTACAACACGAAATTCTTTTGGAAGTGCCTTTTCTAATAATTTAAAAATGTTGTCTGACCCAAGACATTTATTATACACTTTTGCAACAACACAGTTTACTTCACTAAAAAATGGGAGATAATTAATTTTTCCTTTTTGAATAATTGAACTAAAAATGATATCTGAAATGTATGAAATGTAAACTTGGACATTCGTAGAAAGTTTAAAGATCTCAGCAACGTTTTCTGTGGACAGAGTTGGTCTGCCGTATGCAAAATATTGTATTTTAAATTGCTTTTCGGAGTATCTTGAAAAGTTGAATTTTGTGAGTAATTCTGTAGTTGGTGAATCCGCTGAAAATATAACAGTTCTAAGACTTCGGTGCTCTAAAATATGAAAAAAATCCATTGAGTCTGATGTTGTATTATAAAACCCCATCGTAATAGTTTTAAGTTGAACAAATTTACTCAGATTTGCTGCAAATGTTGGGATTTCTTTTTTAAAAATGTGAATGTAACGAACACGTGGAGGAAACCATTCCGTTTCAAATAGAGAAGTTATTTTTTCCGATGGGCAATTATCTGTTGAAGATAAAGTCTTTCGTCGGAACTCAATCAAAAAAGTGCCAAGAGTTTCTAAAAAACTCAAGTCGTAGTCTAATTCAAAAGGAAGATACAATGTCTCCAGTTTTGGGAACAATTCAATAATTTTGCGAATAGATACAGTTTGAGGAAGATTGAAGGGGTTGATGTACAAACTCTCTGTAACATTATTTGTGGAATGGTTTACACAAACGAAATTGGATATATCCAAAAGAGTTGGAAGGTTTAAAACCACATTTCTTAAATAAAATGGCTCGAGGCGATTTGATGATTTTTGCATTTTTATTTAAATTGGAGTTCGAAATTTTTATGTAAGCAGTTTTTAAAATAAATTTATTATAAATATATTAGGATGTGATTTATTAATTACAATTAATAAATATATTATTGTATTTTTAATTCTAATAAAATAAATTGGCTATAAAACAACAATTATAAAGTAAAAATAAATGATGTTTAAAATACAATTTTAAAGAAAACCCGTGCAACTTTC
>NW_004191621.1:15596-20543 GCF_000330505.1 Entamoeba invadens IP1
TCTGATTTTCCAAATTTCAGGCGCCATGTATTTAGGTGTTCCAATATTTTTCGTGAATGTCATGTTAGTCATCATCATGTTGATATTTCTTGATGATCCAAAATCAGTCAATTTTGCGTTTGCTTCTTCTGTGATTTCAAGCATGAAAATGAGCATATTATCTGGCTTAATATCTCTGTGTAAAATTCCGTTGTTGTGTAAATACGAAATACCCTTTGCAGCGTCGAACATAACTTTAATACGCAGTTTCATGTCGATTTCATCACTCTTTTTGTGTTTCATTAAATCTTGTAAACTTCCGTATTGTGCATATTCAGTGACCATACAAATCTTGTTGGGCATGAAACACGCGCCATAGAAATGGATGATATATTCACACCTAAATTTGTCAAGCATAGCAACTTCCTTCTCAAACTCTTCTCTTGCATTCGCAGTTTTATTTTTAGAACTATCATTCTTTGCTTCAGTGGCGGTCTTTCGTGTTGTAGACTTGTCTTTCTTTGGCTTTGTTGATGAGTTAGTACCGGGTTCAGAGCCTTTTTTGTCAATTGAGTTTTTCATTTTTTTAATGGCAACTGGTTTATTTCTGAAAGTGCCTTTGTAAACAACACCAAACGATCCTTCCCCTATTTTCTTTTCTTCAACCAACTCGTCATAATCAATTCGTGTTGATTGAGAAGTTACAGCGTTGATTGTTATTGTGTTATAATTCTCCTCTCCGGTTTTCAGATTTTTTGAGATAATTTGAATTGTTGTGTTGATTTTACAGGTACAAAGTGGTGTTAAATAAAGTGAAAATTCGCAAGCACACCCCCTCTTTATTAAAACGACTTCTGGTTCGACTTTAAAAATAAATTTGTTAATGTTTGTTAATATTGTGAACTGGACTTTGATGACATTTTTGAGTTCATTACCAACACATATCATTGCCTGACTTTCTTCATTCACTGGTATTTCGCTCGATTCAATATTAAAGTCAACTAATTCAGAAGATACACAAATGCCTTTTGTAATTGAGACGAAGTGAATATTTGATTTGTCCATTTTAAACAATGTTGTTGTCTTTTCTATATCTTTTTGGTGTTTTCTGTCCAACACTATTTTTGTAATAAACACAATTAAAATTGTTATTATTATTAAAACAATAATAACAAAAATAACACCAAGAAGTATGACCCACCACACAACATGTGACTCACACAACGTCCCATCGTCATTTGGGATGTTCCAAAATGAACACTTCACACACTTCGAATTTTTAATTTGATTACATTCTGCTATGTTAAAGAGACCAACACAACTTCCGTTTGACAGCAAAACAAGTGAAGAGTCACATAAAGTGCATTTAGTACTGTATAAATTGCATGTTAAACAACTTGAGTCGCACTTCTGACATTCGTTTGTGTTGACTTGGAAATACCCATCGCCACACTTTGAACACCCACTTTGTGTCACCTCAACGCCACATCCAATGATGTTGCTTTTAGGTAGACAGTCGCCGTTGTTTGTCTTATAATAAATGGTGTTGCAGGTGAGACAACTATTTTCATTGTTACACGTTGAGCATTTTTCAGCACATTCAAAACAATTCATTCCAGTTTTAAAATACCCATCTTTGCATACGATACAACCGCTTGTAACACTTGCAATTTGATCACATTTATGATTTAACTCTTCGTTTGAGTCGCATTTATAATCGGACATAAAAGTGTCATTACCACAACTTATACATTTTGTTGGTGTTTCAAAACATGTTAAACAATTATCATCACACTTCTCACATCTTTGTGTGTCGTTGTCAAAGTAATACGAGTCATCACACCGCTTACATGTTAATCCATTTTGAAGAACGCAGTTGTTTTCCGCTTTTTCAACACACATGTTGTTAGTTAGAAATTTCCCAATTTCACATTCGACACATTGCTTATTTAACAGATATGAGCATTTCAATATGTCATTTTCACATCTTCCATTCTCATCATTTGGTATTTCACAACTGATTTTCTCACATTTTCCATTTATTGTCATTTCACTTTTTGCGGCACACTTCGTTATTTTACCATTTTCACAATATTCGGCGTTTGGATCTATTTCATTGCATTTCACACACATTGTAGAATTGTATAAGTACCCGTTAAAACACGAAAGTATGTTATTGCTATTTATGGTATCGCTGTTTTCGTCTACAGTGACACATTCACCTTTTTTCAACATATATCCATTGGTTATATTACATATCGCACATTTTCCATCTCCTTTTGTGAGAAGACAATTTTCACCTTTTACACAAGTTGCGCCTTTCAAAACAAAACCCGAAGAACACCTTTTGCACCGATTTGGACCAAACGACACACAATTTGTGATTTCTTCACATTTTCCATCAGACAATATATAATTTGGTTTACAATGAATGCATGTATTTGGTTGAGTACCACATGAAATACATATAATATCTTCACACGGTTCACACTTCTTTGTTGTTGTGTTGTAATATCCCGTAAGACATTCAACTCCATAAACACATTGAAAAATACTTTCTGTGTAATATGCAGCATTGCAAACAAACTCATTGTAACTTATTTTGGTTTCTGCAACGAAAAGTACTTTCTTTGTGAGCGATTTCAATTCAGCACTTACAACTTCACTTGACTTAATTCCAACAACAGTAACATCGTTTGCGCTGTAAAAAGAAATTTTATTGTTTCCAATTGTCGCACTTTCACTTGAAAATTCGTCATCTTCTTGAATTTCATTTTTTGTAGTCTTTTGTTTGTGAGATTCAATTGCAAAAGCAGTGACGTTATCAAAAGGCGTGATGTACCAGTCTTCTGTGTCTTCACATGGACAATAAGACTCAAAGAACATCATTTTTTGTGTTGTCAAATCAAAATTGTACAAGTGGCAAAATATCTTTTTTGAGCTTCCATATCTCAGCAGTTTACCATTTAACAACAATTGTGTGTTATTAGGAAGTGTTCCAGTATATGGCGTTTCCGAGTAAAACAAATCGAAGTCGGTTGCATTTGGATTGACATTATTAAATGAAGTTACATTGTATGTAAAAATTAAAGGAAAGTTTTTAATAGTTCTTAAGAATAAATTTATTGTAACATTATCAAATGAAGCACTTTCAGAATAATACACCGAATTTGAAAAAATATTAATTTCCCCACCATTATAACAATTTAATACGTTAGTCTCAATTTTCGGAATAAGTAAATTGTTATTATTTCCTTTTAAATTGAATTTTCCTTTTGTTTTAAGTATAAATTGACTTGTATTAAAATAAGACTCGTCACCAAATTCAATAACCCCTGCAATCATTTCAAATATATTTTTGACAACAAATGTAGAATAATTTAAAATTCGAATTGTTGCATTTTCACTTAAATAACAATTTGAGTTTGTTGACACATATGAAAAGTTATACATGTTAAGTTGTGAACTATTCTTAATTATAATATTACCATTCACAAACATCTTTGAATTATTATCAATTGTAATAGTCGAAGTTGTTTCAAAATTGACGTTGTTTGTTGCTTCGATCGTTGAATATTCTTTCATAGATAAAGTTGCTGAATTAGACACCAACAAATAGGATAATATTGCTTTTGCATTTCCTTCAAAAAATATTTTTGTTTTATCAAAGAATTTACATTCTGATGTAGATGTAAAAGTTGCATTGTTTATTAAAGTTAACTTTGCATAACCATTAGTGTATATATTTTGTGATTCTATTTTTGTATTATTTTTAAATGTCCCAATTGCATTTATTCCGAATTTAATTTGTTCCAAAGAAATAATGGAAGCATTATCATTTACAGTGGCTGTCACAGTATGATAAAAATCTAACAACTCGACTGCAAATAATTTTGCATTTCCCTCGAGTGTTAAACTTGAAAATATATGCAAACTGAATGTTGTATTTGATTGGACATAACTGTCATCTTTCATAATAAGACCTGAATTTTCACCACCAATAAATACTTTATAAATATGCATTTGTGCACTATTTACCATTGTTATTTTCGAATTCCCACTCAAATTGATATAATTCATCACATTAATAGATGTATTATTTGTAAGCATTATTTTCACAAATTTCAATGCAGTAACACTCGAATTGCTATTTATTTTAGCTTCATCATTGAGAATAACACTTGAATCGTTATTTAAATACAACATTTCATTTAAATTCATTACAGCATATTCCTTAATTAATAACTTTGATGAATTATAAAGATTGACTTGTGTTGATGTGTTCATAGTAGCCTTTCCTTTTATTGTAATATATGACTTGTTGTATAGTTCCAACCCACCCGAAGAATTAAAAGAAGAATTTGTGCTTATTGTGAGTGTTGCATCACCATTCATAAGTAAATTACCTTGCGTATTCAACAATGCATTTGCATCAAGAAATATTTTTGAAGAATTAAATAGAGTGATGTCACTTTGAGATTCAACAATTGATGAATCATTTATGACAAGTACAGTATTTGAAATACAATTTAATTTAGTAATATTCACCATCGCGTTATTTTTAAATTGGACGTTTGTTTTATCTATTAAAGAAAAGGTCGGTGTCGACATAAAAGTGTTGTCACTTATTAAAAGTGTTGTACTACCATTTAATTGTATTGAACTCGAAGCAATGAGTTTTGAACTCCCATTTAAAGTAACTTTTGGCTTTCCATTAGTATTGAAATTTGATGTATCGATCATTGAATTATCACTTAAAGTTATTGTGGAATCGTCATTCACAACAATAGATGGGGTTTGATCTGTATACGAGTTTGAAACCATTATCAGATTTGAATTATCATTAAAATTAATGAGTTGATTTTTACTACACGTGTATGAGGTATCGTTCATTACAAGTGTTACATTATCGTTGAAATTAATAGGGTATGTAGTGGTCCTAATTGAACATGATGTAATTAATTTTAT
>NW_004191621.1:20643-22470 GCF_000330505.1 Entamoeba invadens IP1
AAAATTAAGGGCACTAATATTATTGTTTTTTTAAACAACATTTAATAATACCAAGTGATATTTTTTAGTTTAACAATCAAATCATTATTTTTTAATTCATTAACACTTAAAATAAAGCCCTTGTTTTTGTTTTGGCCTGTTTTTACGAGGATAATAATTAATTTTTTAATGATTTTCCTCTTTTGGCTTGTGTATTGTTTATCCACTTAATACAATCTCTAAAAAAACGGAAATTTATTTAATAAACTCGAAATTTCCTGTTTTTTAGACCACTTGAATTATGTTCAATGTTATTTAAAGTGTTAAAAGAATTAATAATAACATGTGTTGTTTGATTAACACTCAATCATTTAATTATAAATATATTTCATTATAGTAACGAAAAAAAGCTGTAGTGAAAACCGAAATTATAGTAAATTAATTGTATTTAACTATACGGTATAGCAAAACATTCGATTTATTGCTTTTATTTGATTGGTTAAAAAAAAGAAAAAAACAAAAATAATTCGGCAATTCCAAATTAAAATTCTATAAAAATAATTTTATTATAACAAAATTATAGATATACAATTATTATCCAGCCGCCAACGTTGTCCTTTTCATCAATTTATACACAAATAATTGTTTAAAATACCGGGAATTAGGTAAAAATTGAAAAAATTTGAAAAAAATTGAAAAAAATTTGAAAAAATAAACTGAAACAACTATTTTTTTATATTTCGAACATGATCCCGATAATTTCCGATTTTCATTGACCAAAAAGCTAAGGACAACGTTTTCCGACTAACTCTATATCCATTTGAAGATAAAAAATAATATATTGGTTTATTGTTTACATAATTAAAGCAATTTTAGAAATAATCCACAAAAGGTTGATACAACTAACAATATGATTTTATGGTTAAAAAACAAAGTCATCATTCAAAATATAACAGAGAATAACACAGAAATTATCAATTGATATATATACGTTACAATTGATCAAACAACGTTTGTAGTCTCTCAATGACAACTTCACATTTGATTCTCTTTTCTTTTCTAAAGGTCCAACAATCTTGGATTAAATCGTACTCTTCTTTTGTGATACTTGATCTTTTTCTTGGATGTTTCCCATGTGTGACATACTCCGCAATTTTCCATGGAAATCTGAATTGTTCCTTTGGATAAGCTTCTTGCCAAGTGAATGCCTCAAACATTGTAATACCAAGTGAATAAACATCTGCACTTTTTGTGTATCTTTCTTGTTGTAAGACTTCAGGCGCCATGTACACTGGTGTACCAATACCTTTAGTGAATGTCATGTTAGTCGTTAACAAATTGATATTTCTTGATGATCCAAAATCAGTCAGTTTACCAAAGACTTTTGTGTTAAAATCAAGTGACACAATTAAGATATTATCTGGTTTAATGTCTCTGTGTAATATCCCATTCTCATGCAAATACAATATTCCTTTAGATGCATCCATCATAAATTTAACTCGCATTTTCTTTGTGATATTTTCACTCTTTTTATGTTTCATTAAGTCATTCAAACTTCCATACGGCGCAAGTTCAGTGACCATACATATTTTCTTTGGTACGAATACAGCTCCATAGAAGTGGACTATATAGTCACTTCGAAATTTGTCAAGCATATCAACTTCCTTCTCAAACTCTTTCAACATTTGTGCAGTGTCACTTTCACTCATTTGTTTCATCTTTTTAATTGCAACAACATTTCCTCTGTACATCCCTTTGTACACAATACCAAAAGATCCTTCACCAAGCTTTTTTTCTTCCTCCAACTCATGATAATCAATTCGAGTCGTCATTTTTGTTGTTGCTTTG
>NW_004191621.1:22570-29816 GCF_000330505.1 Entamoeba invadens IP1
CCTGGCGACACTTCTTTGTCAGATCTTCAGATTTTTCACAAGTGTTTGTCACTCTGTTCAACACGGAACCATCTGCACAACTTAGACAATACGATATGTTAAAACATGACACACAATTTGTAGAACACTTTTCACATGTTAAAATTAATGACAGATTTTGAAGGAAGTATCCATCTAAACATTTTAAACACCCTTTTGTTGTTTTAACATCACAATTTGTGTTATCTTCAATATTTTCACTTTTTGGTGTGCTTTTATTTGTTGTATAATAAGAGATATTATAAGAAAATGTATTCAGACGGTATTCTAATGTTGATTTTAACTTTGAAGCTTTTTTATAATCTTGTGTAAATATACATGTATTTTCAAAAGGGAAAAAATCACTAAGACATTCAACTGTTTGTGGGACATCTTGATTTGATTTTAAATATGTGTATTTTGAATTTACATCATCACTTCTTTTTGAACAAAAATGATTATTATCATTGTTTATATTTGTGTTTGTAAAATAATAACTATCAAAGCATTTGGTACATCGTTTACCATCCCCTGCATAACACGAAAGTTGTTTGAGTGATAAGCAATTCCCATTAATTGGAAGATGTGTATTTTCGCATTGAACGCATTTACAATTAACATCATATTTAACACAATTAGTAACAGAACAAGTTGTACAAATGTTGTTGATTATACTTGAAATTTGTTTGCATTTAACACAATCATTTGATTCAAACACACCGCAATTTGTCGATGTCATACACTTGTTTGATTTTAAATCCAAAAGTGAATTTTGTTCACATTTTATTATAAATATGTTATCATTAGATTGAACACAAGAAATTGATAACACGTCTTTAGAAAAGCATTTGATACAAAAATTGTTTGAGTCCAAATAGTTGTTGTTTTGACACTTAAAAACGTTTCCATTTTTAATCAAATTTTGTGTATCATCTTTCACACAAACTCCACTTGTTATTGTCGAGTTTTCTTCACACTGCAAACACGAAACTTTATTTGTTTGTGTTTTATAGTAATTACATTTTAAAGTGTCCAAGTCATTTTTTATTTGACAATTTCCAGTCGAAGAAATCCCATCACCACACTCTTCACATGTTATTTTACTTGTCTGCTGGCAAACTGAATTTGTGAATTGCACACATTTGACATTCAATAAATAATTTGAGGGTTGACATTTCAAACATTTTTTGTTGTCATTTTGTGTAGTGCAATTTGTTTCATAATTGTCACATTCTTTTGTGTTTTTGTTGTAAATTTTGTTTTCACACAAAATGCATTTTCCATTGACTAAGACATAAGGGGTATAACACTCTTCACACATGGCTTCATATTTTTGTTGGCTCATCAATGTTTCATTGTTTTTGCATACCTTACAATTTGTTATATTATTATAACAATACTCACATGTATTTACACTGCTTTGATACATTTGAAGTTGTGAAGGACAGACACACTTCCCATTAGATACTTCAAATGGACTGTTACATTTAATACAAGTCTTGGATGTTGTACTGCATTTGTCGCAATTCGGTATTTCTGAACAAGCAGCACATATCTTATTTGATGGGTAATACCCCTCGGAGCAATTTAAACAGCCACGCAGTCCATCACATATTGTATTACAATTTGAATCACATTGGTAACATAATCCATTTTCAAGATATGTATTATTGGTGCAACCTTGACAATCAGAAAGTGAAGTGCAGTCAGAACACGATGAGTCACATTTTGAACACGTTTTTGATTCTGGATAAAATCCTTTGTTACATGTGGTGCATCCCAAAGTTGGGTCACACGTTTTACACTCTTCTCCACAACTTTTACAAATGGAATTTTCAAGATAATAATTGTTTCCACAAGAAAGGCATTGGGTTGATGTCTGGTCACATGTCTTGCAATTTGAATCACACTTTTTGCACATTTTATCAGAACTATAGTATCCATCTACACAATCAAGACACCCCTCTGTGGTGCTACAATATGATGAAGTTGTTCCTTTACAATGTACATCACAAGCAACACAATTGTAATTATTTAAATAAGTTCCCTGTTTACATGAGGTACAATTGGTTGAAATCACATCACAAGTCAAACATATTGAATCGCATTGATCGCATATTTTATTATATGCATAATACCCGTCAACACACTTTGAACAGCCAGTGGATGTGTCACAGTGTGTACTTGAATCAACACATTTTGAGTCACAAGACAAGCATTGATAGTTGTCCAAATAAGTTCCTGTTTTACAACTGAGACAATTAGAAGACAAATCTCCGTAACACGTTCTGCATTGACTATCACAACTTTTACATATTTTTGAATTTACAAAATAGCCAACAGCACACTTAGTACATCCCTGGATTACATCACAATTAGTTGGATTATCAACACAATTGATATCACACGTTTTACAATTGTTACCATCGAGATATCTCCCCAAATTACAACTCAGACAGTTTGATGAGGAATTGCCGTTACATGTATAACATGTATTATCACATACTGAACATCTTTTGTTGTTCACATAAAAGCCATCTTTACATTGAGTACACCCACTTGATGAAGTGCAGTGTGTTAACGTGTCAATACAATTTGAATCACAGTCAATACATTGATGTGTCGAATCATTCAAGTACAATCCACTTGCACAAGAGAGACAATCAGTCGATGTGGTGCCACATGTTAAACAATTTGTATCACATTTCAAACACCTTTTCCCACTTTTATAATATCCACTTTTGCACTTCGTACAGCCATCTTCTTGTAGGCAATACCCAACTTCACAATAACCTTCTTCACATGTGATACATTTGTTATTCTCAATAAAACTGTCATTGTAACAACTTAAACAACTGGTGGACACAATATCACACGTTTTACAAGTAACACCACATTTGGTGCATCTGTAGTTTTGAGGGAAATAGCCTTCAATACACTTAGTACAACCATTAACAGTACTACAATACCCATATGCACAATTTGGATCACAGTCATTACAAGTTTTGTTTTGGGCAACGAAATATTTCCCACTTTTACAGCTCAGACAACTTGAAGAAGTCCCCCCATTGCATGTATTGCAATTAGAATTGCATGGTGAACACATTTTGTTGTTGATATAAAACGCATCTTTGCATTTTATGCATCCATTGATGTTGTGACAACTTGGTCCCAAATCAAAACAGTTTGAGTCACATGACAAACATTGCCCATTTTCAAAATATCTTCCACTTCCACAACTTAAACAATTTGAATCTAATGGACCACTACACGTTTCACAAGTCGAGTGACATGTTTCACATAGTCCTGAGTCAAGAAAATTGAATCCAGTAATACAAGTGCAACTTTTGTAATGCACATAACCATCATCACATTTGATGACTTCACCTGCAGCACAATAATAGCACACAAAACTTTTATATCCAAAAAGTTTTGAGCCATACGGTATAGCACTTGAATTGACTGTAATATAATTGACGTATAGTTCTTTGTTGAATGTGAGTTTGCATTCATTCTGAAAAATGAGTTTATTAATAGACATATGTGCATTGAATGTAATTTGAGAATTATTACTTAATGAAAGCACTTTTAAGACTATTATACCAGTACCGGTTTGATGGTATATCAAGTTTTCTACGTTTTCTTTTACAATCAAAGTATACCAATAACGTTGGATAAAAGTCCACTGTGTTCCAGCAGTCAAATCCAAATCGAAGTACGTTGAATTGTTCGCACAGTCTGGAAAGTCAAAAGATGAATTAACCAAATTAATAGTTTTTGGAATACATCCACACACTTTATTAGTTATATCCTCAGTGTGTACAGTTGATACTAACATATACCGATATATTGGATCGTGATTGCAAACAACAGCTACTTGATAATTACTAAAAGAGTAGCTATCTACAAAAGTAACACTGTTGGTATTAATTTTACCAGTGAAAAGGTACATCCCAACAGATAAAGATGTCAAAAACGCGAAAGACTTTAAAGATATTTCGACACTTTGAGAAACATTACCATCAATGTAAACAAGAGGTGTTACAGTCGACAAATCTCTTGTATATACAATTCTAAATTTTTCATCAATTCTTGCAAATAAAACAACACCTTTGTCTGAGACATAAATATATGGATTTGCATTGGAATATTGAAAAGTACGACAGCCAGTAGAGCTCCCAAAACATCCAAAAGTGATGATTAAATTGTTTGGTCGATTTTCCTCTTCAATGAACATTCGTTCAGCCAATTGTCGATTTCGATAAAAGAGACATTTCATGTTGATTCCAGACGTAAATCTGAAATATCTATCAACGGCTTTTAAATACATTGGAATTGCAGTGTCGTCGAAAGTCTTCATTGCGTTGGTACAACATTTTGCAGTGAAAGTAAATACATCAGGGTAATTGTATACACCAGACCATTCGGTCGAATCAACACCTTGATCATATCGAATTTCATTGTTTACTTCTCCCCAATACCCATATGAAAGTCCTATCAATAGTAACGATAAAACAGCCATTTGTAATAATTTGCTTTGACAGTCCACCAAATTTTAAGAGAAAAAAAAAGACTGTTGTTGTTTTTCAAAAAAAACATATAATTTAATAAATGATAATATTATTATAATTAAATAATGGCGATTTTTTCTTGGGTTCATGATTTTTTAAATGAGGTAATTAATTATTTTTGTGGGATTTTTAATAAATAAAAAGGTAAAAACAATAAACAAATCTTTATTAACTATTCAATTTCTTGTTGAAATTCGAAATAGAAATTTCTGTTTTTTTAAATTTGTTAAACTATTTTATTAAAAGTAAATTATCAAGGAAATTTACTAATTAATAAAAGAGTGTGTTTTGAATAAATAAAATAGATTTTTAGATTAAAAGAATCGTTGGCATAATTTTAAAAATATAAATTAAGTCTGTGCTTGTTGTTTTCAGTAGAATAAATAAAATATTGTTATTAAATTTATTAATAATAATATCGAATTCTGTAATATAGTTGGGATATGCCTTTTTCACCTGCTCCAAAAATAATATATTATGGATTTAAAATTTTTTTCTAAAAACAAAGAAAGTGTGAATGGATTAAAACTAATTATGAATAACTTATTATGCTTTACAGACACCTCATGTTAGTGGAAACTGAGTGACACAAAGAAATAAAAAAGTCTCAAAACACGCACTCAAATAGTCTATTTATGCACCATTTTCACCCAGTATCTAACCTTTTTCTTTACATAAATTACTTGAACCCCATACTGCAAACAACAAGAAAGCAGGTGGCCACATTTATAACCACATTGTATGTACAAGGAAATTGGGATATATGGGAAGAAACAAAACGTGGTTGATTTGTTTTAAATAAATAAACTAAACAGCATTTTTGACTTTATGATTTTTCCCGATTATTTCCATATTTTTAAACATAATAATAACAGGGTGTAAAAGGTTAATTTTTATAATGTTTTACATTTTGTGAATTGCACAATAATTATCGTTTTTTGAAAAGATTGGGTGTTTATAATAAATATAGTGTATTGGTTTAATGTTTTCTTGCCAAAAGTATTAATAAAAAATTTATTTTAATCACTGTAGTAAACTATTAAAGAAATAGTGGTGATATACAAGATTAGTTTTCTTAAACCAACACATAGTGTTTTTTGTTGAAGTGATCAACATCACTTAGTTTAAAATTATATATATATTTGATACTGATATATTATGACAATAAAAAAATGATTTCTTGATATTCATCAACTTTTGTAAATTAAAATTTAGTAACTTTAACTAAAACAATAAATGTCAAAGTACAAAACTAAACTTCTTTTTAATCATTAATGAAATTATTCATTAACTTTGAAAATAATAAATTAAAATAATTAAAATTTTTAATATACACTATTAAAAGTTAATAAAGGTCAACAACAACCAAAAAATGATTACAGATAGTAGAAAAATAGGGTGTCAGGAATAAATTGCGTGTCAAATAAATTAGGGATTAGTTAATGTAAAAAAATGGGTTTCGTTTTTTTTTATTTTTTTCCCTACCAAAAAAAAATATGAAAAACCATTAAATAACTCAAAATCAATCTGACACCCAATTTATTCTTGACACCCAAATTTTCTACTATCTGTACAATAATTTAAAACTGTTTATGTAACAAACCAACTCAAATCATTAATAAGACCAATTTTTAATTATTCAATATAAAGTTTGTTTTTTTATTTAATGATATCAAGTTTTTATAATAAATTATAATAATATTATTATAATTTATTATAAAAATAAAATGGATTTTTAAAAATATATTTATTGTTATAACAAGTTATATAAAAAACATCTATGCGCATGGTAATTTGTTTATCATTAGTTTTAATTTGTGACAATTTTATTAATAGTTATAGTCGGGTGATAAAGGGGGTTAATTTGGGACAGAAGTAGTTAATTTGAGTAAAAAACTATAAAATATAATTTATTTAACCATAAAAGTATTAGAAGGGTTTTTTCAATTAACTACTTTGAAAATAATAAAAGAAAACCATAACTATCTATTTTTGATATTATTCAATCTTTGAAAACAATGGAAGAAGAAGAGAAAGGAACCCTTGATGAAACAACCACAGGCAATCAACATAAAAAAGCAATTTAAATACAAGAAACCAGTTTAAAAACTGTATTTCAATATATATTCATGATGTATATGGTTAAAATGCCAGAGTTTAATGAATTAACAACCGTGTCAATTTTTGAAAGTGTCAGGGAATCACTGAAAAATCATCATTTGTTATTTCAATCTTTCAATCTTTCGTTGTTGAACCATTTCCATTGAGAAAAGATAAGAGAAAGACCATTTTAACATAAAAACAATTGGAGTTGAAAAAGAGCAGAAAAGAAATGAAACAAAGGAAAAAACAAAGGAAAAATTCTTTAACAAAACAAGTTTCAGACAAACCATAAAAAGTGCTGCGTTTTAGACTTCCACATTTTTTAAGTGAACAAATTGAGGTGTTTTTGTTTATTTTTGAAATAGAAATTTATAATTATTCAATTTATAATCATTTAAAATAAAAAACGATAATTTATATTATTATTTTAATTTTATGTTTATTTTGACCTTTAAATAGATTTTTTAAAAATTATAGTTTCAAAATTATATTTATCAAAATTAACTACCTTTGTCCCTTTTTAATGCCATTTATCCCCCGACTATATTGTTTTA
>NW_004191621.1:29916-37253 GCF_000330505.1 Entamoeba invadens IP1
ATTGTTTTTATTAAATTGTTGAATATAGTATATTATAGTTAATTATAGTTGGTCTAGTTATTTTTTGTGTTATATTTTTAGAAAAATGTTAAATAAAAAAATCAACTATATTTTTATAAATAACAAATATACAATTTATACAATAAAAATTACTTCGAAATTAATATTTAATTATCAAAGTTTTCTTCAAAAAAGTGTATCTTGCAACGAATTTTGTTGTTTGTGGAATGCGAACTTCCTTAAGACTGATACACCCATCAAAACACAACAATCCAATTGAAGTAACACTTCGTGGTATTAAAATGTTTGAAAGTGACTTGCATAATTGAAAAGCTGTTTCTCCAATTTCAGTCACACCTTCTTGCATATTCAATTCTTTCAAACTATCACAATTAGAAAAGCATCCATTTCCAATATAACCTTTCCATTCACAAACATTAAATTTCGTCAATTTTATACATCTTGAGAACGCGAATTCTTCAAGTGTTTCAATTGATCCTAAAAAATTGATTTCAACGAGATTTGCACAACCTGCAAATGCGTGGCTTTCGACTTTTCTAACACTTTTTGGCAATTCAATTTTTGTGAGTGAAATGCAGTTGCCAAAAGTGAACGGCTCAATCACTTCTATTGTATTTGGTATATTAATTTCTTTAAGTCCACAACATTTATTAAATGAAAATTCGCCAATATGGAAAATGTCGCTTTCAAAATTAATTTTCGAGCATTGTTTTACATTTTCAAAAGTGTGACTTTCAATAGTTAAAACAGTACTTGGAATATCTAAACAAACATTTTTTGATACTTCAAATGTTTTCATCTCATCACTGTGCACCTTAAATTTATCATTTATAACAAAAGAAAAGAGACTTTGCGCGAAGACATAAACGTGATTTTCTATGACAGCGAGTGGACTTTGGAAATTGACTGTCATTAGTCTTCTGTTGTTAAATGTGTTGACATCATCAATCACTTCTTCATTTAATTTGTCATTAAAAGCGTAATCTTCAATGTGTTTTACGCTATTTGGAATATCAATTTTTGATAGACCCTGACACATAGAAAAGCAATATTGGTCTATTCGATCTAATTTTTTTGAAAGGGTAATTTTAGTGAGTGACTTGCACCCACTAATACATAACCCTCCAAGTGATGTGATGTTATCTGGTAATGTAATTTCAGTTAAGAAATCACACGAACAAAAGCAATTGGAATCAAGAGAATTGATTTTTGTCAATATTAAATTGATATCTTTTAAAAGTTGATTTCTCAGTATTTCAGTTTCTAATTTTCGATTTGAAATACTTAAAACGTCATTTTGAGTTAATTTGATCTTTTTATACACAACAAGACCATTTAAAGTGTTTAGAGATGTGTTGTATGAAACGGTGAACCAGACAACTATTTTAAAAAAGTCGATTTTCTTGTTGGTATATGACCTTTTGCAAATGGGAATTTGGTTGCCAAAAGTTTCATCAGAAGGACACCAAATGTTAAGAGTTTCAATTTTTTCAAAATAATTAATTGTGTTGAAACCAAGAGGTATTGGATTGGTGTGATACTTCATAAGTGTATCTCTAAATTTTTTACATACCAAAACATAGCTGAAAAAATCACGACGTGTTTGAAAATATTTTGAAACAACCATCGCATGATACCCATCTAAACGTATTTTCATTTTTGTCATTTTGATTTTTTAATTTAATTTTGAAAAGACTCAAACTACTTTTAGTTGTTTTATTGTTTTTCTTGTGTTTTTATCTAATTCAGCAAATAGCTTTCTAATCAGGGTGTCCAGAACTGAAAAACATAGCGAATTTTTCGATCTGAAACATATAACAATAAAAATATGAGACATTATTCACTCTTTATTACCAAAAATATAAATATAAATGAAAATTTATTATTTTTATTATCATTATTTTATTAATATATAAAAAACATAAAAATAATTAATGTTTATATACTTTTATAATAAATAAATTATTATTTAACAATATTTTTTATTAATGGTTAGGGTAAAATGAATAAACAAAAAGCTTTTTATTTTAAACTACAAATTCATGTCTCTTGATCAGATCGACACACATCGTAAAAGAAAAAATACATGCGTAACAAATAAATTGTTGATCCCAGTTTATTTCAATAATGGTCATCATTGTTATTACTGTTGGTTTTGCCAGCGTATTTTTAGTGAAACACAATCTCGACTACATTATAAAAGTTTCCACAAACATTACTGTGGGGGATCCAACCAATATTACGTAAACGAAAAAACAAAGAATAATTTTATCAAACAGTATTACACATGTCCCAAAGATTATGATAATGTCGCCGAAGAGGTTGCAAACAAAGGTAATTTTCAACAAAGATGTGTTTTTGTAAAAAAATGGCTGCAGTGAAATATTTGAAAAAGATTTTGGTAAAAGGAAAAAAGACCCTGCATTTTATAAACACACAAAGACTCAGAACATTGATCTAATTTTTTGTGATAACTTGGGAACACAACATCCAGAATATCATGAAAATGGGTGTAAAATATTCGAAGAATGTCCGACAGAAATTGTTCAAAACAAAAAAGTAATAGAGACTGAAATGAAATTTGATTATTATATTAACGATGATGACATTGATTCGTTAATTTTAATATTAAAACAAACACGTGACTGGTCTTTAACCGCCAATTTGTTGCGAGAAATAGCAACATCAAAAACAAAAGACAAATCAAACGAAGTGACAAAACAATCACAATTATTTTCACTATTTGTTAGAAGATTGCTAATTGTTGAGTGTTTTTCAAAGAAACAATGTGAGTTTATAAAGGGAATGATTGAATTATTTGGAAAAACATTTTTTGGTGAAAATGTTTTTGAACAGATAAAAGTCAAAATAAGTTATTCAAGTTGTGTGGAACTATCTTTAAAATATCAAGATAGAGATATAAAAGAAACTAAAAAATGTTTTAGTGATTGTGTGTGTTATGGTTGCATTTTGGACTCAACCAGAAAAGGTGGTGATGAAATATTTTGTATGATATGTCGTTTCGTTTTCTCTGATTTTACTATAATTCAAAAGAAAGTCAAACTTGGTATTTTTTCGTGGTTCAACAAACGCGGTAAATACGTTTGAATTGATTAAAAATGTGATAGAAACGGAATATCTCGGGGTGTTATCAAAATGTGTTGCTTTTGTTTCTGATGGTGCGATAGTTTTGACAAGTATGCAAGAAGGAGTTGCTGGCTATCTGAGCCGTTATATATCAAGCATAAAAGTTGAATCTAAATTTCCAATTGTTGCCAATTTTTTCTCTCATAATTATTGTCTGTGTCATAGATTAAATGTAGCCGAGAAATGGATGTGGATAAATCAAAAAGATGCATCAATAATTTTGGAAATATTGAAATGGATAACAAATGAAAGTGTAATTACTAAATGGAACGACTATTCTTATGAACATTCTGTAAACGTAAAATTACCAAAACTTTCAAATACCCGTTGGGAGTATCATTCACTCATTTCTTCCGCTATTTCAAACAACTACGAACTCTTTATTTCTTTTTTGTTATCCAAAAATGTTTTCCATTTGTTTGAAAAAAAGTTCTCAAACCTCTCAATCTGTGGTGTTGATATTTCTAGTAAAAATGGGATTCAAAGTTGGAAAGTGAAAGCGATTTTCGAGTTCATAAACTTTTTAATTAATAACACAAAAGATTTGAGTACTATGATGCAAACAACATTTGGTGTTTTTACTCAAGAGTATAAAAGAGTGGAGTTGTTTGTTGAAATACTTTTTGAAGTACGTAGAGAAATCAGTTTATATGATTATTCTTTCAATGATAAATTGACGGCGATTTTAGATACTAAAAATAAACACACTTTATTTGAAGTCAATCAAACTCTTTTACAAATTATTAACGGTTTTATTATAGCCCTTCAAGAACGGTTTTCAATCGCAAACTGCACATCAAAAGATATTCCGGAAGAAAAAAAGATTGGCGAAAATTTACATTTATATGATAAAAATAAGTTTGAAGAGTTATTAAATATATTTTATTTTCCGGATTTGTATTTAAGAGGAAACCCAATAACAATTCAAGATTGGCTGTGTGATTTTGCAAATGAATCAGTAAATATAATGAATTTGATCAACAACTATAAAAAGTTTTGGATATCTCTCAACAAAAGTTTGTTTGTTATTCGTCTTTTTGGATTAAGTAATAATAATATAGAAATCACATTGATGGATATTATTGAAAAGTACAAAAAAGAAAATCTATTTGCTGCACAACAAATATGCTATATAATATGTTGTCTGATACCAACCTCGTGCGCTGTTGAATCTTTTTTTCATATCTCGGATATTTAAAAAAGACAAACATGAAAATTGAAATAACTGATGCTCGTCTTACAACAAAAATGGATTTTTTATCAACAAAACGCATTAATGCTTTCGATTTGTTTTAGTTAATTTTTTGTTTATTTATGTTTTGATTTAAAAAGTTGGTGTAGTTTTGTTTACAAAAATTAAGACTAATAATAAAAACATTATTTAATGTTATTCATAACTTGTTATACTTGTTTAAAATGCCTTATTCTTTTTGGTTTTTTGAAACCTTCGCTAAGTCCAATTCTGGACACCCTGTTCTAATTACAATACAACAAAAACAATATTTCTACATGGTTAGTGGAAAAATCAGCTTGATATAATATATTTTATGATAAATACCAATGTATTAATGGTTTCTATTATTATTACTATTAAAATTCTTATTAATATTAAGCTGAACAAGAATTCAATAAAAGATACATCTTTTTTAAATCAAATCCCAATTTGTAATATAATGAGTGTAAGTTACAACCCAATTCGTTCTTTGTTTGTTTCCATTTTAACCTTCACACTAAACGTTTTACTTATTTAAAATGAATAAAATGACGAATTGCTTTAACAATTAACTCATTTTATAGGTCGATCGTACATTTTGAGTGTTAGAATTTGTTTCTATAAATCCAATACTTTGAAATGCTGCATCAAAGTTTTATTATTGTTGAATTGTATAGTTCGGTTATAATTTACCATATGATAATTTTGATAATAATCAATCGTGTGTTTTCATGTGTACTAAATCATCATTATTAATTCCAAAACAAACGAAAAATGGTTGTAATTGGTTCATGTGTAAAAGTAACACAAGAACAACAATAAAACTTTTTTTAAAAAAATAATTATAATTTTGTTTTTTGATTAAAACAAAACGTTTTTATAATATAACAAAAATATTATATTTTACTATAAATTGTAGGCCAGCATTTTATTTCTAATTGTTTTTCAACATTTTTAAATTTTAATTATGAAAACTCCAAAAATACAAACTTCAATTTGTTTTTCATGAGTTACTCTTCATTACAAACAAGTTCAATACCACAACAAAAACAAATCAGAATGTCACCAATTCGTATAGTGATGTTGGGTTGTATGGGTGTTGGGAAGTCGACAATTATAGTGCAACTCGTTATAAACCGTTTTCTTGAATTATATGATCCAACAATTGAAGATACATATAGAACACGCATCTCAATTGATCGTGAGGCAGTACTAATTGAAGTGGTTGACACAGTATCAGCATATGAGTATCCAGGATGTTATGACAAATACATTAAATCCAGTGATGGATTTGTCATTGTTTACTCAATCACTTCATACTCATCATTTGTGGATGCAGATTTTTATAGAAAAGAAGTGTACAACGCGTTTGATGGAAACTTCAGTAAACACATTCCAATTGTGTTGTGTGGGAACAAGTGCGATTTGGAATTTGAAAGACAGGTGTGCACAATATATGCTAAAAACGTTGTTGATGAATGGAAAATATTGTTTTATGAAACTTCAGCAAAGAACAATACAAACATTACAGAAATGTTTCAAGTTTTGGTTGAAGACATTAAAGAAAAAAAACAATACTAAAGTTGTTTCAGTCGATAACATCACATCTCAAAAAAGCAACTGTGGAGTAAGAAAAAAGTGCTATTTATTTTAATTTATTTACAGTCAAAGGCGTTTATTTGTCGGTTTTACGACACAAAAACGAGCTTATTTGTCGGTTTTTATAGAATTTTGTGGAACATTCCATTAAAAAATATTGGTTGTTTAAAAATATTTTTTTTTGGTTTTTAAATATTGATTATATAATAAGTGAAATAAAAATGATAAAATTGTTTTCTTTTACCAATTATTATCAATCATAAAACAAATTTTTGACATAAATTACCATATATAAAATAGTGCCGTTTTACTGAAAAGATTTATGTAAAAAAATGTTTATATTAAACTGATACATACCATCTTGTAAATTGTAATGTCTATTAACGATAAAAAACCCAGAAAGGTTTACCAAAATATCACACCAGAAGCACATGCCACAATAAAGAAACTTTATTCGAAATATAGTGGCCTCGAAAAGAAGAATTTTTGGTGTAAGGTGAGAGATGAATTCTCAACTTTATACCCCACGTACAACTTTAGTTTGGATCAATTGCAGGCTTATCAAAAACGTGAAATAAAAGAAACGAAGCATCAAAGAACGTCACACAATGCCGAAGTTGTTTTGCATTTGGAACGATATGTAAACACTTCAGTTCTTGCGGGAAACTATTTGGATGATTATGTACTCCAAATTGAAGTTGCCAAATACATCGAAAACATAGAATTTACAATTAAAGACATAAAGTCGACCAGAAAAGTGTCGTAAACCAGAAAACACTCGTACACTTCCTAAAATAGAATTTATTTTTTTTTTAAAAAAAATAATTTTACTCAAAGAAATTTCATTTTTCACTTTGATTTTATAAACTGATTCTTTTTTGATCTTTTTTCTTCCAAATGAAGCTTTAAACCGTTCTTGAAGTATTTTTTGTTCTTTTTCACGAAATAAAATACATTGAAATTTTATATGTTGTTAAGATTATCATTTTTTATAAATAGTTTTTTGTTATTATGTAATTATTGTTATTGGCAAGTATAGTTCGGTATAGTTTGAATAGTTTATAACAATGTCTAATATTTTTCGAAATGTGTTTTTTGAACAAAGTTCATAAAAATAGAACACCATTGATACCATCATATCTACTCAACTCAACGTTTATATTGTTGAGTTGAACAATGGGGACTCATCAAGAAACAAGTGTTTAGCATCACTAATGTGGCACTTAATTATTTAAACCACATAATCAAAATTTTGAGGTATGAACTTGTTATTTTTTTCAAAGTTCGTTTTTTGATGTTTTTATAGAAAAAAAAATAATATGAAATTATTTCAATATCAACACATACAAAAAACTGT
>NW_004191620.1:0-1439 GCF_000330505.1 Entamoeba invadens IP1
AAATTCTAAGACGATAAGAAAATGATTTTTATTTCGTATGTAAATATGTTTGGAAAAAAAGACATTTGTCAACTTTGACAATTATCAACAGATACATATGTCGAAATCTTTAAAACAATTTGTTTTTCTAACAATAAAATATATTGTCATGGTAAAAAATGTTGTTGATTGAATAAAGGTTCAGTTTATTAATATATTTCAGTGATAGTTACAAATGTAGTGTACTTATCATTACAGTCGTTATTACTTCAAATCAAACCAAAATATCATGTTTTTCAAATCAAATAAATAAATATAAAATGACGTGAATATTTTTTTCATTTATAAACAATGACAAAACATCAATTAGATAAATGCTTTTGTTAATGGCAAGAGTCTTTTTAGTTTTTAAACAAGAACATAACCAATTATCAAAATAAACACTGTAACCTATATGGTCAACATTTTTTTGTATCAACAAAACATAAACAAAAAAATCACAATTTTATTGTTATAACAACCAGTATTGGTTCAACTTAAACAAATCAAGCTATTGATAAGCACATTAAATAAATAAAAAACAAGTAAACAAACAATAAGCAGGTGTGTAAAGCATGGTTAATGTAAGAATAAACAAGTCAAATTCAATTGTTACTTAAACACAAGTAAATAATAAAAAATATCAATTTTATTGATATATTAAAGAGGTAAAAATCAGAGTTAATTTATAAAAAACTAAAAGTATACATAATGTCACAATTTGACAATTGTATTAAAAATATTTTTTTGAACCATATTTTTAATTTTTATAAACTTAAATAATATTATCAATGATTGATAATAATAATAATATGTCGTTTTGAATTACATTTTTTAAAGGTTATTACTTATTCTTACAGGTCAGCACAATTTAAATTAAAATTATTCAGAAATATTCCAAAAATGAACAAAACATAAAACAATTTTTTGATTAATTTATAATGCCTTCATTTTTAGCAATGGATAGGTTTCTTCATTTTCTTCAAGGAAATTCAACAGGGACTATGCAAATTTGTTCAATAAAAACGATAGAATTCTGAGGTCATACTCTCTACATTTGAATATTATAACATCATAAGTGCCCTCTTTTTTCCAAATGGCTTTTTAAAGTAACCTCATGTGTGAAAGGCCGAGGTGTTGTTGTTTACACTTACAAATTTGAACGATTGGATGATTATAAAAACTGTTATTGTGACCATACAATAAGACAATTCTTTTAACTTAACAGCATTAAAAGCACCATCTTGATCTTTGAGTTCTGAATTTTACATTTTTTTTATTTTGTAGCCTTTTTGACATTATTTGAATTTTCATTTCTTTGAGACAAAATACCAATGGGGTAATTCATACCAACAAACCGAGACAATATCGAAGTACCCACTGTTCTCTATCAGTTTATAACAATAAAAGAAATACAACAA
>NW_004191619.1:0-1310 GCF_000330505.1 Entamoeba invadens IP1
CGTAAAAGAATTTGTTCTTAAAAACAAATAAATAATAATATTTTGAATTATATTTTATAATTTTCATATCAGTTATATTTTTAATTTTTAATAAACAAAATATTGATATTTTTTCATTAAAAATATAGTTATTTAACATCACATGAAAACCAATTTTTTATTTTATTTTTAAATTATTAGAAATAATTATTAATTTGTAAATTATATTATTTTTTAACTTATATTATTAAATGTGTTAATTATTGAATTTTTCAATTTAAAACTTACATAATAATGTTATTATTTTTCCAAATTTTATTTACACGCTTTAATATAATCCAATTTTGTTTTTTAATAAATTTACACAATAAAATAAAAAAAATAAATGTTTTTTTAATACAAATAACTAATAGTTTTTAAGTTGTTTTTTAAAAGCTAATATTCGCAAACTCAAAACTATTAATTTCAAAGAATTTTATTCGAAGACTTTAAATAGGTTTTTTATTAAAAATTACAATATTTAAACCCAGAAAAATAACCACTTTTGTATTATCATGCGTTTTACAATGATGTTGTTCTTATTTGCTCTACTTTCTTGTGTCAAATCAGATAATTTTGTTACGACTGTAAGAGACAAAATCTCCCAACAGAGACAACTGAGTCAAGCTTCTTTAAATATATTTGAAGTGCTTTTAAGAAGAGACAAAAACTTTGCTCATAATGTTAAGCGTTTTTCTGAAGTTAAGTTTGTTGAACAAAGAATTTTTTCTGATAATGATTTCAATCAAATCTTTACTGATCTCTTAAATTTGACGAAGCCTTTTTTGATAAGTCCAAAGAAGTCAATGATGAGTATACAAAAACAAAACATATTAATTTGTTCACAGCTGAACAATATTTGAAAGCAATGACTCAAGTGTTTCAGATTTCTGAATTGAGACAAAAATTGGCACTTTTCGCTTCAAAGTATAACGAAATTATACATACCAGAAGAACAGCTACTCAATATGTTTATGATTATAAACAAGAAGACCCAATTTTTGTTTATAAATACTTTCTTAATACTTGGATTGATATGAAAAAACTTGAACAAAGAACCATGTTTACAAAAAACATCAATTATGTCACTGCTAGCCATGTAATTGAAAAAACTTACAAATCATTCAAGGATATAATGGGTAAGTAAAAAGAAAGATCAAATTTTTAATTTTTAAGCATTCTTAATTAAGTTTGATGAAACCTTTAGTTTTCATTTGAAATTAATAAAATTTTTATCATTAAAATAACGATTATATTGATATTTAAGGGATTCATGAGGATTGTTAATTTTT
>NW_004191618.1:0-2529 GCF_000330505.1 Entamoeba invadens IP1
TGTATGGTTATAGTTTATAACAAATAATATTATAAATATACTATAATCATTGGGTTTTTTTGGATAAACAAGTTCTATTATTGGTTGTATGAAAACAATAACAAGAATATTTTATTATAAATTTACAAAGAAATATACTATTTCATGATAAACAAAATCATAAAAATATGTTTCAAATGTCTTATTTAAAAAAAACAGTTTGGAAAACATGATACAGATGTGGAACTACAGATTCGACTAAGACTAAGGGTTCGACAATAAAACAATAAATTAAAAACCATTGTCAAAACTAATTAAAAAAACACAAAAAATGTAAATTGTTTTTACTAAAATACTTTTTGATTTTAATAAAATTGTTTTTATTTTGAAATGGTTTTGCAGAACTTTTATTATTCATTTTTGATTTATGAATAAATGGAAAAACATTCAACAATTAAATATTTTTTAACATAGAAACACAATCTCAATAAAACAACATGTTACAGCAAAGACCACAAACATTTATTGATTCAGTGAATCAGATTGTGGAAAGTGGACAATACATCGAAATATATTAACCACTGAAAACAAAAAACCAAAGATACTCATCAATAGACAAAAAAACCCGAGAAACATTAAACTCGAAGAAATGCACAAAAATCATTTAAAACAATCCATTAAATAGGCGAAAACCGTCTTCAAAAACATCGACATGACATTATTTAGTTTGCAAACAATAATCAAACAAATCAAATTCATCCAACAACTTTACAAAACAACTTTGGAATCAATTGGTATCTTGTTTGGATTGTCCAAGTCATCAATTTCAACTCATTTAAAACAAAAGGAACAACAACCAAATTACAAAACAAAATTCACCAAAACAATGGATACAGCAATATCTGCATTATTGAATTACTGTGAGTTAAATAAAATGAGTTTTATGTCAAAGTTTTGATGATACGTTCGACGTGACTTCAAAGGGTATTATCAAGCAGGTGAAAGCGTGTCATGGTCACGGTACTGCAATTGCAAAGACTGAGGATTTGGACAGAGTCGAAACCAATTAATTTAATCCTTTTTCAAATTACATTTTTTTCAGTTGAATTTAATGATACACATTTTTTGGTGCTTAACATCGACGAAGTGGGATTTAAAGAATGGGCGGATCATCAAAGGGTAAAAGTTTTCACAAAAGATCAAAGAGATATTAAAGTCGGTATTCAACGCAAAAAAGCACAATTGTTGCTCTCATTTCAGCCAATGGGCTATTTATCACACAAGCAATAGTTGTACCCAACGTTTATTTTGATGAATCACTTGTTGTTGAATACCCGGAGGCATCATTTTATAATACAAAAAACGGGATTTGTTAATAAAAAATATTCAAAACATGGATGTATGAAAAGGTGCTAAATTACATTATAAAAAAAGATAAAGCATGATCCAAGAGAAATTGCAGTTATAATAATGGATAACTTCTCTGAGCATTTAGACCAGACGTTGAAATCAGTTTTTAACTCCAACAACATCTACTTTCACTTTCTTGAACCACATGCAAGTCACTTCATAAAACCTTTGAGTTTGTGTTTCATTGGTTTGCTAAAAAAGTTTACCACAACATCATCAGATGTATTTCCAAGCATCATTTGTATTGTCAAAATGTTTAACCAAAGTCAAGGTCGTGATCAAAGTGCTTTTTCTACTTTAAGTTTGAGCACTGCTGTTGTTGTATCTGATACAACCGTTGAGACTGCGTTGTCTGGTTAGATAAAAGAAGTAAGCAACGCCAATTATTTGAGAACCGTAACGGCTCAACGAGGTCAGTTCATTTCAACTCAAATAAGAAAGGTATTAGATGTGATTTACAAGAAAGCAATTGAATCAAACATTGTTTTGTCTTTCACGAGAGGTGGTTTTGTTTCAGTGGCAAGTGAAGAAAAAATGCGAGTGTAAGTCAATATCCAATTAGCTTGTGTTTTCATGAAGACTACTTCAATAAATCGATCACTTAAACGAATGAGACTTTTGACTGCTCCATTTGGTGCAGAATCGTTAAGAGCAACTAAAAAATAACTATTGAGTTAGTTAATCAAATCGAACACCCGTTGAGATTTTACACTTAATGACAAACTTAATAACCCGTGTTATTTTTTTATTAAATCCATACAAAACGATCCCGATTGTTTTACCTATTATTTCAAATAAATTGGGTGCTTTTAAAATAAAGTCGAAAGCTAGGGATTCAGATATGCTGTTATTGACAAAAATCATCAAAAAACAATCTAAACACCCTATTTTCAAAAAAAAACTGTCATATAATAGAATAAACAAAAAATGGTCGAAAACTTAATCCTAGTCGAAATCATAGTACCACATCTATATTATTATACTCTAGTTATTATATAAACGTTGTTTTTTCTATTTTTTAAATGTTTATAACTGGAATGTATCGGCAATATTTTTGAAATGCCAAAAAATGTTAAAAATTTTACCGGTATTATAAATTTATATTTGAAGACCACCAAAAAGAGTTGTACACATATTTTT
>NW_004191618.1:2629-4674 GCF_000330505.1 Entamoeba invadens IP1
AAAATGCTATTTATGGATTTTTTGAAAGATGATTCTTTCAGTTGATTTTACAAAAAAATAATCTATTTCTATTTTTTGATTTACAACTAGACTAACCTTGGTTCATATAAAAACAATAAAAATTAATTTAATTTATCGAAAAAGTCAATTTTTTAATCAAAATCACAAAACAAATTAATCGAACAATTTTTAATCTTTTTTTCACAAAAAATACAATTTATTAAAAATCAATTTATGATATTTCAAACAATAAAAATTGATAGCAAATAACGTATTAATAACGTATACTCTATGCGATGACAATTTATGTATTTGCGCAAATTCAAAAAGAGAGGTTTTGGATAACGATAAAACAACGATTGATAAATAAACAAATTTTTAAAATAAAATCATTTTTGTTTTAAACGGTTTTATTTATTTTTCAAAACATATATACACAAGAAATATATGTTTATATTAATATTTTATATAATACAATATTAATTTCAATAAATGTATCTTTAATTTATTAATCAATTTTATATATTATTTGGCGTTTTTGTTGTGTTTTGACGATTTTTGATATAATCAATTAACAAAAACTCACTTTATAAAAATTCTTTGATAATTTTATTTATAGAATTTTAAATCAATAATGTCAGTGCTATACATATCTCTGAGGATGGTAAGTCATGTAACAAACAGACAATATCAACGCGGACTTAAACATCTAAGAAGTGAAATGACATGTTCCCATATTTAAAAATAGTAACTTACTCAATAATCATTTCAGACAGATGTAAAAGTGTGAACTTTCTATTTCTGTCATCCTCAGAAAATAATTGCCATCCTCAGAACTGTAAATCTGTTTAAAACACAAGTTAATATCAAAATGAAACAATCATATTAAAATATACACAACATGATTAACTTTGTTATTATAATAAATTTGAATAATTGCATAAATTACAAAATTATTTATAAATTTGTTATTTTAAAAATGCATTTTTAGAAAATCAGTGTTTTCGACTTTTTCAATTTTCATTTTGATAAAAAAACAATTATCAATTTAAACGTAAATTTCAATTATTATGTTATAAAGACGGATTCGGAAATAATTTCAATAAGTATATAATCATAATATGAACAAGTTTAATTCATGTTTTGTTATTTTCCGTCTCAAGTTCGCGAGATATAATTATTGTTTTTGTTCATCAATTATTGTGGCGATTTTTTGATTGTATTTAATTTTTTGGCATTTATGACAAATTATTACCATTATTTAAAATTTGAACTTTGACTCGAAATATTAAGTGTAAATTATAACTTGAGTTATGAAAGTGGGCTTTATGGGGAATTGAACTTTATGGATTTGATTTTTGTATCCTCAGAAAAATATTTTTTAATAAGGATAGCTTTGATCCTGGGGATACACCTTATCCTCAAGAAACCCTTAATAATATCAACCTATCAATAAAAAATAACAAGAAGAATTTATCAAAATGTATCATTTAAATTTAGTTATATTACAAAAATAATTATCATCGTATATGTGTTTATGTCAAACAGACTATTTTAAAAATCAAAAATTAATAAACTTGCAAACTTTTTTTATTGAATAAAATATGACATCAAACCAGAAGTGTTAAATTTTAATTGAAGTTTAAATATAAATTATTGTAACAACCGTTTTAGTTTTTGAAAATAAACTTAGACAAGTATTCAATTATGTTATTAATTTATAATTATTCTAACAAATTTGGAAATATTTTTTAAAATCCATTAAAAATAAGAAACATTCAATTGTTGGTGAGTTGATTCACATTTATCATTACATTTGTAATTAAAATATCAATAATCACTTCATAATAAATCACTCATATAATAAATTTATAATTTACATGGATTATTATTTCAATTTTAATAATATAGATATTTATACAATCTTTGTAATTAGTATATTTTTAAGCTGTTTTTAATGATTAATTATCTGAATAATAACAATTAATTTATTCATTTTTTCTTTACAAACAATTATACTAAAAATATTACAGTATGGGGAGTGA
>NW_004191618.1:4774-6014 GCF_000330505.1 Entamoeba invadens IP1
CCTCACTTACCCTTCTGTAATAATAAGATATAAACTCATCACAAAAACACAATTGTCATATTATAAATTAAAATATAAAAATAAGGTTGTTTTTTGTTTAATAATTATGTAAATAATTGCAATGAGTCCTTAATAAAACATTTTAAAACTGTAACATCACTTAATTATTCATATTAGTTCAAATATCATTTATCTATTTATATTTTTTTAAACAATGAGTCCATACAACTTATTTAAATTACAAACTCAATTAAACCTAACACAAATAATTTTATTTTTAAATAAAAATAATTTTATTTTTATAAAAAAATGAATTAATATGTTTAAAATATTACCCCACCAATAAATAAATAAACATCAATAAAGAAAAGCGAAAATAATTTTTTTCATATAAATATGTCAAAAAAAAACTCGAATACATTAAAAAATGCATCGCGAAAATCTTGAAGAACGAGTACAAAATTGTTTTGTGGGAACTTATATGCGAACGGCTTATTATGGTAATGCTGCAAGTCGAATAGTCAGTGTTTTTAACAGCTTTATCGAGTCTGCTCTTAAAGATGTACCGAGTGATTTGTTCGATCACAGCACTGAAGGTGTTGAATCTCTTTTTGAATTAGGCAACAAGCTTCGTTCAAAGACAATTGATTTAAGCACAAATGATAGTTCAACCTCAAGCAAAAAAGACGTAAAAGAGTGTATTAAGGATCAAGCTAACGCACTAAATTGGTTCAATACTCAACAAAAAGTCGAAAAAGTCGAAAAGTCGAAAGATGAAAATATGTTGTGGGAAAAACTTAAAGAAGAACTCAAAAAAGAAATATTGCAGTTGGTTGACGAAAAAGTCAAAGTCGAAGTTTCGAAACTTGACGAAAAAATTGAGAAAATTGAAAAACATGTAAAAATTGAAAAAGTCGAAAAAGTCGAAGAAAATTTGGACTCAAAAGTTGAGACAGTCGAAAATAAAGAAAATGAAATTTTAGAAATGAAAGATGGGAATGTACCCAAAATTCCAATAGATCCAATTTTATTAGAGAAGGCTAAGCAAACTAACACTGTCGAAATAAACTCAAAAATAGAATTGGATACTGAGAATGATGACACTACAAATGAAAATGTCGGGACATCAAACAAATCTAATGCCATGTTACCCTGTGGAACGCCGACAATTGAAAATCCATTTCTACACGTAGTAAAAAGCGCAAAATACGTCAACGGGGAACTCGTAGTTGAAAAATAA
>NW_004191618.1:6114-26043 GCF_000330505.1 Entamoeba invadens IP1
CCCGTTTACCAAAATAAAAATATTTGCCGCGAGTGTTTTTTGAAGGAAGTCCACTTTTCAGCCACTGTTTGTGCGTCCCCATGTCACCCACTTTCCTTGTCCGTACTGTGTGGACGCGGATGTGGTTCCCCCCCCCCCCCCCCCCGCTTGCGGGGGGGGGGGGGTCAGGGAGGGATCCGCGCCAAGGGAGGACTTGGAAAGTGGGTGAAACGGTGCACAAACAGACTGTTTGAGTGCGTCTTTATGAGCCTTCTTTTCAATGCTCCGTCTTTCTCGGTTTCCACTGACTCGAGGTGAATTTTCGGCATTTTTTGAATTCGGGAACCAGACCTAATATTATCCCAGTTACCTATTTACTATAATTTTAATTTGAATATGATTCGAAATAGAAAAAATAAATCTATTTTAAGAGGTGGTGGTGGTCAATGTAGGTCCCGTTATGAAAGTGTTAATTATTGAATTTGTGTCGAAAAATCGACTTTGTTTGAAAATTCATGGTTTTGCATTATTTGTAAATGAATAACAATTTTATATTTAAAAAAATTGATATAGTTTTTTAATAATATTTTAAAATACCAAACCCCAATAAAAACAAAACATTATGTGAATTGAAAACAAATTTAAAATATAAAAATTTTTAATTACATTTGTAAACTTGAAAACAAAATAACTTTTCTAAAAATTAAAATGTTAAGTTGATATTTTACTTAAAGATAGAAAATTATCTAATAATAACATAAAGATGTAAATAATAATAACACTAAATACTATAATTTGACACTTATAAAAAACACAAAACCCAAATTGTTTTCTTTTCTTCCAGAAAAAAAATGTACGAAAAAACAGGTATAAAATGAAAAATACAATTCTCAATTTCAAAATGTTAGCTTTCTTCTTGATAGCCATTGCTTTGTCAACTCCAACATTTGAAAAGTGGATTCACGCGAATCACAAAGTCTATGCCAACAAGGCAGAGTACCTCTACAGATTGGCTGTCTTTCTTGACAATGCAAAGTTTGTAGCAGCAAATCCGAATACTGAATTGAATGTATTTGCTGATTTAACACATGAAGAGTTTATTAAGTCCCACCTTGGGGCGTCTTATGAAGTCCCCGAAGTTGCAACAATCAAACAAGAAGTGAAATCAGTTCCAGAATCTGTTGACTGGAGAAGTATCATGAATCCAGCAAAGGATCAAGCCCATTGTGGCGGGTGTTGGGCGTTCTGTACTGCTGCAACAATGGAAGGAAGAGTCAACAAAGACCTTGGGACTCTTTACTCATTCTCGGAACAACAATTGATTTCTTGTGATCCAACTGACAACAAATGTAAAGGTGGACACCCAAGCAATGCTTTTGCTTTCATCAAGAGTAACAACGGAATTACTTTAGAAGAAACTTATCCATATATTGCAGACAATGGAACTTGTAAAACCGGAGTTAGAAACATTGCAACGGTGACTGGTGCAAAAAGAGTGACAGACGGAAGTGAGCCGGGTTTACAAGATCTCACGGCAACTTATGGACCAATTGCTGTTGGAATGGACGCTTCTCGTGTTTCTTTCCAGTTGTATAAGAAAGGAACTATTTATAACGACGAAAAATGCAAAAGATTTGTGATGGATCATTGCGTCACTGTTGTTGGGTATGGAAAGAATGATGATGGTGAGTACTGGATCATCAGAAACTCATGGGGTGAAAGTTGGGGTGACAAAGTTTGTATTTTGAATTTATAAAATTATTTTAATGATATTAACTATTAAACAATTATTACATAAATTTATAAAATAAATAACTCAAATACAGGGCCACTTTTTGTTAGCTCGAAACCAAAACAATAGATGCGGTATTGGTAGAGATTCCAATTTGCCAGAAGCTGTCAAACTCGTCTAAAAGAAGAAATTCATTTTACTCACATTTTTTTTAATAATATTATAATTTATATATTATAAATATAACTATATTTTTACAAAAAAAAATAAAAGTGGAGATTATAGGAGTTGAACCCATAGTCTTTTCCAAGAATCATTTGTTGAAAGGAACTATTCTACCGTTGAACTATATCCCCTTACTAATTATAATAATTTTATTATAACGTCTTTAATTTGTTTATAAATAAATGTTATTAAATTTAAATTGTAAAAATTGTGTTACACAACTGAAAGAAATTATTTAATTATTTATGTTCAATATAGAAACTTGTTAAGATGAATAACACAAATTATATATTCAATATTACACACTATCGAATGTTTTTTTGTAGAACAGTGTTTGTTTCATATTTGATTTTATTCAAATTGTAATTGTTTGTAAAATTTTGATCCGTTTATTTAATTATTGATAATAAAAATAATATAACAAATACAGATCAAATACATCATTTTAATATAATTTATTTATAATATTGACAAGACAACATAATCAGATTAATCCAAGTAAATTAAATTAGAAAAGAAATGTTTTTGTTGTATATTTAATTTGTAGTTATTGTGTATAATGTGTTAATCAGAATAATTGAATAATAAATGTAAATGTAAATGGATTTACTTTTTGGATAAAAGTAAATAACATATAAAAAATATTTTTGTATAATAAAAAACAAAGTTAGATGTTTTTAGGTAAAAAAATTAAACTAAAAAAATGAACTGAAAATTGATTAAAATAAAAAATATATAATTAAATGTCCTGTTTAGACGGTTATAATTTAATGATATGTTCGAAATATTTCACTTCAATTACCGATTTCAAAACCGTACAAATGGTCTGCAAAAAGTTTCGTCAAACAACGATGAAGTTCCATTACAACCCAATACCACTTACACACAAAACCCATTCGATTTATTTTTCTAAAATAGAGACGTTGGTACTGTACAGCCCAGAAGATGACATATTAGATGATCTCACCTTCTTTGCAAGAAAATATTTATATCAAGTAACATATGACAAAGTCGCAACATTAAAAGGTAATAACATCTTCTGTAACGTTTTATACACCATTTCAGATCGATCAAAATATGGAGATGTTCCTTCAAACATGGTAACCGAAATCGACAAACAAGTTTATACAAATAGTGAACTGACCTCTCTTAAACTACCTAATGTGTTGACTGCCATTGGAGACTATGCATTCTCTGGATCAACACAACTCAAAGAACTTGATATTCCACCATGTGTGGTTACGATAGGAAAATACTGCTTCTTTAACTGTTTTGCAATTGAAGAGGTCGTCATTCCAAAAGGCATAAAAACACTTTTTGAGTACACGTTTCATCAATGTAAATTGTTGAAAAAGATTACATTAAATGAAGGTATTTGTACAATAGGAAGAGGGTGTTTTTCATATTGTGAGAGTTTAAATAATGTCAAAATACCAGAGAGTGTAACAGAGATAGATCACATGGCCTTTGCGAGTTGTTATCTTCTTGAAAATGTCGAGTTGAATGAGAATAAAATCAAATTTGGATTTTCGGTGTTTGATGGAGATAAATTCCATTTAAAAACAATATTTAATTAATTACTTATTCAATTAAATAACAATATTTATTATATTTTATTATTATTTTATTAATTTTTATATTTAAAAGAAAAACAGACACGAAGACAAAGTACTGATAAATAATCCAAAAACGTACTTTATCTTTTAGAAACATCCTCTTATTATCAAAGACGTTTTCACTGGGTATAAAAATATTTTTTGTGTCTGTGTGTTTCATAAACTATATAAAGAGTTATAATTTTATTATAAATTTACCATTTAAAAAACAATTAATTTTTAAAATACATAGAACCACGGACAAACACTATAGAACAAATACTTTTGTTATAAATTAATGGTTTTAATAAATAATTCTTTTTTTAATTAGTTTTTAGAATAATATAAAATAAATAATAAAAAATTTTGAAATATTCGTAATTTCCCGTTTAGGAACACTTGAATTATGTAAAATGATATATTAAGTGTTAATAAAGTTAATTAGTTTAAACTAATTTTAATGAAAAAACAACAACAACACTTGTGACTTAAATAATTAATTATCTGCTTTTGAATACCCCTTATCTTCTGGCTTCTTTTTTCCATAGAAATAAAGTCCCATAAAAATACTAACCACAACTAAGACCACAACCACAAACACGACAGCGATGCACACAAAGATGATGGCGCCGATGATTGTTTTCTTGTGTTTGTCTCCATTTTTTTCTTCTGAATTTTCAAACACAAAATTGCCACTTTTATTATCCAACACATCTTTATTCATTACTGAATTTTCAAATAAGACGTTAATGAATTTGATTTCAAATTTTTCGTCTATTCCTTCTATTATAAAAGTCACGTTGTTAAATTTTGAATTGGAAAATGTGACGTCTTTCCCCACTTTCACATTAATATTGCAATTTGTGAATATCAAATTGTCGAAGTTCACATTTTCAAGTGTTGGTTTTTTTGCTTCAAATCCAACAAATTCAGAATTTAAGAAAGTCACGTCTCTAAGAATTCCACCTTCCAAAATCATATTTTTCGATTTTAACAATTCAAATTTTGTTTTTGAAAAACTACAAGACGAGAAAACTACATCTTCAAATATATTGGATTTTTGTGTGCCGATTGTGCATTTATCAAAAGAAGTCTTTGACACAAGCGAATTTTGTAAGTATATTCCAGTCATATAAACGTCGCCAAATACAGCGTTTTGCATATTCAGATAGTTTAAATTGGCATCCACAAAACTTGTATTTAACGCATTGAAGTGAACCAATGTTGTGATATACAAATTAAGTGATATAATGTTAGCAGTGCCAATTTCCATTTCATCAAAAACGCAATTTGACACTGAGAGCTGCTTACCTTCACAATTTTGGATGACAACATCACTCCTTTGAATCGAAGAAAGAAGTTGCATCTCGAAGTTTTGTGTGTGTTTAAAATTCATAATACCATGATTCGTGCAATTCTCATATAATCCAATGTCATCAGAAATGATGTACTCGGTGTAACATTTACATTGAATACCATAATAAGTGTTATTGTTATTAATTGGTTGGATATAGTCAGTACAGTCCGGATATAAATGCCTTAATTGTGGTGTAATAGTGACTACTACACCATGGCACTTTATTGTTACAAAGTCAAAATTGTTTGCTTTTGTGTTTAATTTTGAATTTAAACGTAATTTGGAGAGTCGTGAAGATGTCAAATAACCATAAGAAAAATCAAATAGAAGTAAAAGTGTTGTAATAAATAAGGACATCTCTTTTGTTTGTTGGTATATAATTTTCAAGTGCCAATATTCTATATTTGATTAATTTATCAATATTGTTAGAATAGTAAATTTACTTTTTAACCAATTAAGTTATTTTATTGACTCATTGAAAGTTATAAATAGATTTGTAAATGTATATTTATAGTTATTATAATTAATATATTAATTAATTTTTATAACATCAAATTGTTTCAAGTCAAAAATTGTGATTTAATAAAAAGAAGAGAAAATATTTTTAATGTGAATACAGTATGGACAGTTTTGCCTTATGCAAAACTTTGCATTATGCAAGACATTTATTATTTTTTATATAACAAAACTATTTTAAAAGTTGAAAAACAGTATAAAAATACCGAACAGTCTGCCTTATGTATAAAGCTATTTCGAGGTTGTTTTTAAATAACTTTGAACAAGAATACAAGAAGTTTAAAATTTATACTAATTTAATGCTTAAATTATCTACCCTGCGCCTTTATTCAACGTAATAAGAAATTCCGATACCAGTTTGTATTTTCTTTGTTTTGTAAAACGGTATTAAACTTACTACCAGCTTGACTTGTTGCCAAACAAAATGACAATGACACAAACGATGTCAACAAAAACGCTTTGGACGGCGTTTACTGGGCGTGACTTTTTCGATTTGGCTGGTTTTAAAAAACATTGAAATAATATGGGCTGTCATTGAGATCGTTTTAAAACTACCACACTTTTACGATGCTCATTGTTCTTCACAACTGTTGATTGAATAATTTAAACATTTTTTATATCAATTTAATTATTTAATTGCAAAAAAATTCAATTACATTACGCACAACTCATTGGTAGGCTCACATGACTCCGAACAGTCATCTCTCTGAACTACCTCATTGTCCCCGTTTCTTGTTTCCTTACTGGGCAATCCAGTGAGTGCTCACTTTCAAAGGATGCCTTTTCCAATTAAGTTGTTAAATAATATTAAATAGCAAGATGTTTTTTGTTCATTAAACTGCTATGATATGTTGAGAGTTATCAGAACATATCAAATATAATATTCATAAATAATATTCTTTATTAAAAATAATAATTTATTGTTTACTATTCGTGTTTTTTTTCACTAACAATAATAAAATTAAAATTATTCGTGTTTTCAATTTTATTTTGTGTTTTTTTATCAAATTTTGGAAAAATCAAAATTTTTTAAATATAATAAATCAACTATATATTTTAACATATTTGTGAGTAAGTAATATTTCACATAAAGTAAAATGACCATATTATAATAATTAATTTAATAAAAGTAACATTTATTAATATTCTAATTTTTATTAAATATTTTTTTAGTTATAAAGTCGGCGTTTTAACGTTGCTTTTTCTCCAAAACGTTGTTTTTTTTTGCGAAAAAAAATACACAACAAACCCTTTAAAAATTGGGAATAACCCAAAAATATATAAATATAAAAAACTTAAACGGTGTTTTTCTGACATTTCGATAATTATTACCATACATTCTAGTCATAACCATTTAAAAATGAAAGGAAAAATTGGAAAAAAACAACGTTAAGAAAATGGCTCTACTAATATTTACAAATATATGATAATAATTATTAATAATATTCATAAATACTACTCATGAACTAAAAACGTTTTTGTGTATAAATAGTGCCATATTTTTACATTTATTTTTTGCGGCTTAATATACATTAATTCGATTTGTAAACGATTCTATACAATATTCCCACAGTTTTGGTTACTTTTTTATAAGTAAAACACTCTATTATTATTTATATTATATAAACAATTGCTTTTTTAAATATAATACTTTGGGATATTTTCATCTTGTATATTTTTAAATGTTATTTAATTTTAAGTTGTTATAATATGGTATTTTTTCTTTTTTATATATTTTCAAACTAATGTAGTTATTTTAATATCAAACGATTCCAAAATATTCATTTTAAAGACTATTATTATATATGTAAATTAAAATAAATATGCAGTCAGTTAATTCATAAATGGTATTTATTTAAATAACAATAATAAATAAATCCAAAATATGTAAGTTTTTATTAAATACTAAATTTAATCCAATTATTTTGAATGTGTTTCTTTTTCAAAACACATAAAAATTCTTATTTTTTTCATTGGAATTCGTAACCATATCAATATCAAAACATTTTAATAAATTAATTTAACAATTTCATTAAAATAAATTTATTGTGTAAATCTTTAAGAAAATTGGAGTTAACTTTTCGAAACGCTTTTTGAATAGATTATTGATACATTTTTTTTATAGGACTTTGTTTAATATTTATACATATCACATCTCATTAATGTAGAGTCTAACTTAACAATAAAAATGACTTTATACCCGACTTACTTCTCATTATTCACGTGTTTAATATTATCATTCTTTTCATTTGCACAAGACAGTCCATCAAATAACCAACCAATTTTAATTGATGAAAATGAAACAGAAGAAGTGATCACTCCAATATGTACGAGTGATTTTGTAGCAGCTAATATGAACGCTGTTGGACTAACCTATGAAATTACTTCTGACTGTTATTCACTAATACCCAAGTACAAACAGACAGTGAAAGGGTACAACCTTCACTCTGAATGTTATGTCCAAGACAAATTTCTATTAGTAGCAAAAAATGGTCACAACGTTTCTCGGTGTGGGCAATGGCTCGAAATTAATGGTTCCAATTTAGACACGCCAGTATTGTGTATGGTAGCGGGTTCCTTCCACCCCAAATTATATGGAGAAGAGATCACAAGTTATGTCACTACATACATTGGCTTTCAAGAACACCTTTTCCACTTACTGACTGCTGGTTTTGCATATGAAGGTGACAACTTTGTGCAAGTGACTGTTGCTGAAACTGATTTCGACATACAGAAAAGTCCGACCCTTTGGGTTCTTGATAACAAAGATGATATGGCCAAGATACAAATAGTCGACTGTAATAGACCACATGAATTTATTGAGTTTAATAACACGCAGTATCGCAAAGACAAAAATGATATATACAGATTGCCAATTACAAGTGGACGTTCTTCACTCAATTTGGTTTCCTTTTTAAACGAGAAAATTAAATTTGAAAATGTAACTTTAAGCCAAATAGGCAGTTTTCCTGCATCTTCAAAATTTGTGTCGAAGAAAATAAAGCACTGCGAGTACTTAGGAGAGTCCCAAATCTTTTCAGAGAACGAAACAAGAGTGCAACAATTGATGAATTGGTACTACTATAAGAATTATCAAGATAAAAATGGTGTATATTACACTGATAAAATAGACAGTATTAAACCCGTCATTGAAACAACAGAAGTTAACAATTACTTAACATTTCTTATGGGATATGCAGTGCCAGAAATGATGGAACAAGAATATAAAGAATTTGTCTTGACTTTTAAAGTCAATTTTAATATGAGAATAGTCAATGTGGCGATATCAATATCAAAGAAAATTAGAGAGCAAGATGTGAAGGGTTCTTTAACCTTAGTACGAAGCGGACTTAAATTTGATTACTACCAAAATGGAGACATTGTCAAATTAAAAGCAAGATTTGATAACACACAACACGAATTCGTGAATTGTATGTCAATTACTTATTTGAGTAAAATTGGTGATAGAGTCGAGTTAATTAATGGTGAGATGATTAGAGTTGAAAAGACAAGTAATATTAAAAATTGCAATTCCACTGTTTTTGACTGTTTAAATACAGAGTGCACCGTCGATGGAAACTCAATTGATGTTGGCGAAAGAATATGGGAAGTTGGGTGTGAACCGACGTGTGGTAATTGTAGAGATGGATTTGTATGTACAACAATGGGAAAATGTGTTGAACAAGAAAATGATAATATGAGAAGTGATAGTGAACACTTTATGATGATAGTAGTTGGTATAATTATATTAACTTTGTTGTAATTAAGTTATTTTCATATTGACATATGTTGTATTTTTATTGTTTGTGAATAAACAACTAAAGACAAATTTATTATTAAAATAAATTATTAATTTTTTATAATAATAATTATGTATTTGTCAATTATAGTTAAATTATATTATAAATTATAATTTATAATTCAAAATGTTATAATTATACTATTAATTATAATTAATAATATAATTCTATTTATTATGATTATATATTATAATTATTTTATTGTTTTGATTCAACACGACTACAAACATACCATAAATTTAATTAAGTTATTAAACATTTATTTAATTTCCTTTTCTCTGTTATTTCATCGCTTTGATTTTCATTTTCATTTTCTAAATTTTCTATATTTTCATAATTTTTTATTTGAATTTTATCTTCTTCATATTCCTCTTCATAATCGTCTAAATATTTCTTTACGGGTTTTTCTTGGAGTATAGTTGGAGTATAAATAAATCTGTCGTTGTTTTTATAATCTTCCTTTGTATTTTTATATGTAATTTCATATTGATTTTGAATCTTATTAACTTTGTTGTTGAAAGCTTCATTTATTAAAGCGTTAAACATCTCATCAATGTTGGTGTTGTTTTTTGCTGAAATTTCATAGAAAACGCAACCAAATTTATCGGCCATTTGAAGACCTTCTTTTGTGGTCACCTCTCTCATATGTTCTAAGTCACTTTTATTTCCACATAATACTAAAGTTAATTTTTCGTTGGTAAGAAGGGTTTTTACTCTTAAAATATCATTTCTTAATGTCGGAATCTGTTCAAAAGACTTTCGAGAAGTTATTGAAAATATTAGAACAAATGAATCAGTTTGGTTGATATTTGTTTCATGCATGGAGGGATATTTGTCGTATGAAGTTTCGATGAAAGATAATACAATTTCTTCGTCTTTGTAAGACACTATTTTCATTGGAAAGTCGTTTTCTATTTTCTGATAATCATCAGAATCATCACTGGGATTATCTGTAAAATTGTTTAGTAACAAAGTTTTACCAACTCCACATTCACCTAAAACGGCAATTTTATAGTTATCCATTTCAATTATTTATTTGGGTGTTTTTAGTACTTTGATTTTAAAGTTGATTTGGTGTTTTTGTTTTTATAATTAAAATTGACAAGTAAGCATGGTGTTGTAAATTAAACAATTTTTAGTATTGTGTTATTACTAGACTAAGCAAAAATGTTATTACAATGCTTTACTGACCTTTGCCAAAAAGTAAATTGCTAAATTTAATGTATGTTTTGGAATTGAAAATAAAGATTTTCAAACACAAAAAAGCACAATTAAAAGTTATTAAATAAATTATTTTATTAATTATATAATCGAACAACACAATTCAGTAATCAAAAACTTGAATGTGGCATTTTGAGGCAAGCGATTTATAATAACATAAAATTAATTTGAACTATTTTGAGTAATACAATTCAGCAAATGTTCAAAGCAGCTTGTCAACCATTTGAATTTATTACAAATCATACGTTTATTGTGAAGGAGGCACAGTACAAACAGCTAAGAACTATTAAAACGTAACTTTAAGATCTGCTGTGTACAAATTCGTTTTTATTTAATCCTGAGTTAAGGCGTCTCCCTATCTGATTTGAATTCTTATTAGCCTTGTTCATAATATAAATATTAAAAATAGAAACTAATAATAAATGGTTGTTTATAATAAATGATAGTTTTTTTAATCGAGCCAAACTTTTTTGTCAATGCAATCAATAAATTTGTTTTGCATAACATTTCAAAATAAAATATTTTGTGAATGGTATTTTATTACATTTTATGTGTAATATATATCTAATAAATTGTAAAGTAATAAATGTTAACATTTAAAAATATTGATATTACTTTAATAACATGAAAAGTATAAAACAAAATACAATTTTGACAATAAGCACCAGAGGTCAAAAAATGACTTCAAAATAAATTAATACAATTCAATACAAAACTTGTTTTAAAATAAGATGTTATTTGCTCTGTTTCTCGTGTCTGTTTTATCTCAATGTGAAACACAATTATGTACCCCATCGGCTGCAATAGGTGAAATGAAAAAGACTATGATTACAAAATTAAAAGCTCAAAATTTCTTTGATAACATGGTAAAATATATTGGAGCTTTTGCATTTTTTGATATCGCCAAAAATCCTCCACAACCTGAGAGTATGCCCAATTATCATACTCCAGTTGATATTCAGGCTGAAATCAACACAATAAACACGTTTATTAAAGATTCAGAAGAGCAATTTCCGCTCTATGATTTGTTCATAAGATTATTTAAAATGTTCGCATTGCCAAAAGATTTGCACTTTGCTTTGAATATACAAAGTAACACAACTACACACAAAATTGGCGATTTTCTTGTTATAAATCCTTTCACCTTTCAATTGACAAAAGATGCTGTTTATATAAAAGTGCCTGAGAAAATTGGAAGATCACCAGTAACCGATTTTTTCGATAAAGAATTGGTCACTTTATTGAAGTCAAAAGATGATAATAATATATCATTAAGTAAAATTAATGGAATAAAGGCAACCGAATTTATTGAAAATTATGCAAAGAAATACTTTAGAATGAAGAACACCAATGCAGCAGTTACACTACTCAAAAATTCTTTTGTGATGTCGAAATATGAAAATTTTGCAATAGAAATAAACGATATGAACTTTATGTTATCATTCAGTGATAAAACTGAAGTTAATTACACCTCAGTATTTTTCAATACCAAAATTAAAACAGACAAATTTAAAGAAACCATTGAAAAATACAACAAAATTATTTTAAAAAATGAAATCACCAGAAGTCGAATTAATACACAAAAACATAAAGTTTCAGGATACTCTGGATTTATTGGTGATTTTATTAAAAAAACTGATTTTTCTTCAAAACAAAAGAATGGAGATTTATTTAATTATTCAATACCAGATGTTATTGCTTGTGGTCAGCGAGTCGTTTCGAATCAAAAGTTTTATATTTTAGTTGTATATACATTTAACTCAGACTTTGACAAATTCTTAGCTCTTACTGATCAGTGCAAAAAGTTGTTTGATGAATCTGACGATCCAATTGTAGTGATATTGGATAACAATTCAGGAGGAACTGTTGATCTCTCAGCTCACATACAAGACAGTTTAGCACCATATAATGTTTTTGATGTGTTAGTCTCCCAAAGAATTTCAGAGTCGACGGAAATAGTTATGAGAAGTGGAGGTGCAGCACAATTATTAGATCCCAAAACAAAGAAAAGTCGCATTCCAAGACAAAAAGAGTATTATAAAGAAGACTTGGGAAAATGGTACGATTCTCCTGTAACAGACGTTTTTGTTTCTAAAAGTGGTGGTGAGTCTAAATTTGTGAGGACTCAAAAATCGGTATATGAAAAAGAATTTAAAATGAAATACAACATGAAAAACGTAAGAAATCCAAATCAAATTATCATGTTCACAGACCAATTCTGTTTCTCTGCTTGCTCCTTTTTATCAAAGGATTTTAGACAGAAAAATGCAGCACTTTTGGTGGCATATTCTGGTCTTCCTTATTCAACTATTCAAGAGAGGGATGTTGGGCAAAGTCCCACTGTCGTCATTACAGACAAATTGATCAGATATAACAACAACACAAACGATGAAAACAAAGAAAAAGAACTTGATGAATTTGATGAATATGGATTTGAAATGCAAATATCATTTTCTCCTACATATCCAAGAAATGTCAGCTTTCCAAAAATACCGGACGAGTACAACATTCATTATCCTCACGAATATTTTGAGAACGAAGCCTTTGAAGAAAGCGAAGAAAGTATCACAAAATTTCTCGAAGAAGCTCAGAGAGTGTTTGAAAAATATCGAACTCGATGTGATGAAGGAATGTATATCTTTGATGATAAATGCATTGGAAATAAAGATAGTGTGGGTGGTCATATTTGCCAAAATGGTCAATATAATTACAACAAATGCGTACTTGTTGGATGTAAAAACGGTTTAGAATTAAATCAAACAACTGGATTCTGTGGAAATCACACCAGTGAATATTTCGTTAATAGTGCATTTGGAATATTTGTGCTAATCTTATCTCTATCACTCCTTTTCTTATTCTAATTGATTATTATTTCTTTACATTTCCATGTTTGTTTAAGATAAATTTAACACTATAATTTTATTAATTGTTCTATCAACTCAAAACAACATACAATAACCAATTTATTTATTCTAAATTTTAATAATATTCAAAAAATTATTAAATTATATAATTAAAATAAATATAAATGTTTCATCAAAATAAAGTATTAAAATTGAATAGTATTATTTTAACACTGATATACTTTATAATATGTATTTAAATAATTGATAATCATTATAACGCTTAAAATATACACATTACATAATATATTTTAACATAAATATCAATTTTAGTAATTACAATACAGACAAGCACAAACTTTAGTTATTTAAACTTCTCATCTTATATCTATTAAGCAAATGAGTTTGAGTAATCATGATGATTATAGTACTGTTTATCGTCAAAATTAATATTTGTATTATAATAAAAACAATATCTAATTGTTATAATTTGTATATTATTTTATATTATAATTTATCTATAATTAACCATAAATATAATTTCTGATTCGAATTTTTGATTTAATAAAAATAAGCAACAATTAAATGTTTTAAAAAAATACACACAAACAATTTTATTATAATAAATCAAAATTGTATTTCAAACTGAAAAATCCTTTTTAATTCGCTCTTTGAACTTTTTGAATGTGTTTTTTCTCTGACAAATTGAAATTGGATTAATATAATAAAAACGATAATAAATTATAGTATTTAATAGAACTGTGTGTAAACTAGAATGAACTTCAAACTCTTATATAATTATGTCTGCAAGTGCTATTTACGAGAAACTGAAGAACGCCGATGGATCGGTCCCCGTCTCACAATTAATCGACGGATTCAGCTCTGCTTTTGTGAATAAAGTAACAAGCAAAGTGAACCACAAAGACGTAGTAAACAATTTTAAAATCCTTTCATTGTACATTACCTCTGACCCTAACAAGAAGATCTTTTCTAAAGAAGAGGCTGAAACGTTTGTGAGTATCTGCAACGATTATGCTCAAGAAGATAGTCAAGAAAAAGACTACTTCACACGCTTTATGTTCAAATGCACCGACAAAGACCACAACGGCTATATCGACAGAGAAGAATTTAAAAAATTTTTTAAAGTGTTACAATCAAAAATTTTCGACCACGCAGGTGATCTTAAAAATATTGTGCCCGATGAATTCTTTGATGAGGTTGACGAGAACAAAGACGGGAAAATCTCTTATGAGGAATTTAATAAGGTGTTTGGAGAGGATTAACTGTTGGAAAGTGTTATACGTTTAATTGATCATTTGTTTAAAATTTACTATAATTATTATATTAATAATTAATAATTTTTATATTTATTTATTAATTTTGTTGTAATTCTTAATAGTTTTATACTATTAAACATATAGTATAATACAATTTTACTAAAAACAACCACAAATTATAATAAAATTTACGAAACGATGGTTAACATTTCTGTGTTAACTATCGTTTTATCGTTGTTAAGTTGCTCAAAGAGAAATCTATAAATAGTATACATCTAATATAGTATATGTTTAATTTGATTAACTAAACAAATTTACAAAATTATAAATGTACAAACAGACAGAAAAATCATTTTCTTTATTAAATATTTCCGTCACTGAGTGACGGGTTAACATCTAGTAATTATTATATTATTTTATAATTAATAATACGATTAATTAATTATATAGTTATAATAAAAAATTATTTATTTTAAATGAATAGTATTTTTATATTAATTATTATAATAAACATGTTATATATATCTATTATAATTCAATTTCATACAGAATTTCATAATTGAACAGTACTAGAAATGAATAACAACTGTAGTAATTATTTTACTTTTTATTACAAAATAACTCGATCTTTTTGATAAGACGTTTGTCTCTTTTATCAATAGGTCTTTTTGGTGGTTTTGTGGTTTGAGATACAATTTTACAATCTTCTTCATCTATTTCAGTGTCATCATCACTCGTTTTATTGAACTCTTGCTTTTTAATTTGTAATCTTGGAGCTATAATTGTGTCTAAATACATCTCTAGAATTCCATTAACAATTAATGTATTATTTTTTTTCAACATAATAATTTCATCTTCTAGTATTTCATTTTGTTTTTGAATTCTAATAATGGACCGTTTTAGATAACTCACATTACTGAGCATTTTGTTTTGTATAGCAAGTGATACTTTCAAAGAACTAAACATCAACAGATTCGACATTTTGATCAACTCTAATATCAAATCGTTTTTTAACTTGTTAATCTCGCGTTCCAAATCATCCATAATTGTAAGTTCTTGTGGTTGTACTTAAACTATAGTTAAAAAACGTAATAAGAAAGTTGAATAATTATACTACTATATATACTGTCATGTTTCATTTAGTAATAACAATATTAACACATTTTTAATTTATTGATATTGTATCAATTGACAAATTATTTTAAAATTGATTGGGTATTTGATTTAGTCATTATTTTATTTATAAATTAATACCCAATATATTTTTATAAATTAATATTAAAATTTTTAATTTTGTTTGTTGAAATGGTCTTGATAATTGTTTCTTTTATAAAAATGTGTTATGTAGCTGATAGGGTCTTATAAAACAAAGTAAAAAACAAAAACTTTTGGTATTTAAATAAAATTAAAAAGGGAATTAAAAAACTATGCCATTTTTAATTTTTTTTATATTTTAATTGTTGGAAATAACAAAAGTTTAAAACAATGTTTAATAAAAAATTACAACCTTAAATAGAAAGAATAGACACTCATATTAAATTTAATTATAAATATTACCATACAAAAATTAAATTAAAATAATCAGAAAATAATATCATGTATCATAAAGGATTAAACAATTTGAATATCTTGTAATTGTTATTTTTTATTTATAAATAATTCAAATTGTAAATTTCAATTTACAATTAAAAATATGATTTTTTCATGTTGTCATTATTAAATTTCTAAACCATTAACAATAGAATAAAAATAATTTATTGTTCCCCTGGGACATACTGCTCGGAATGAGTTAAATTCTTCATGTAGCAAGTAAAGAAATCGTACTTATCGACTTGGATTGGATCGCCAACACAATTATTATTCATGAATTTTGCCTTTTGGAACCCATTTTCAGTCTCAGAAATATTTAAAGAAAAAGTATTGTAGTTAAGGCACCCATATGGATAGTACCAAGCATCGTCTCTTGCCTCTGGGTTGCTCTTACATGACCTTGAAATGAAATACATCTTTTGAATCACAAAATTTGGTGGAATTTTATTTGTAACAGCAAATCCACTGGTGTAAGTTTTTTGCATTGTAAGTTCTTTACAAAGTCTCCCTTTCAATACATATACTGTTTTGAAGTCCTCGGATAACACCAATTTGAAAACTCCGTCTTCACCTTGATAACATTCGTTCTCTTCAATTACAAAGAATTTTAAAGAAGTGTCGTTAGCAATAATGTAACTTGCAGAGGAGAACGAAAGAAGTGCAAAGAAAGTAAATGAAATCATCTTTTTTGATTTGATTGAAGTTGCAGTTCTCTTTATATATGAAATTATCATTTGATACCTATAACCTCAAAAATAACAAATTTTTAGGATTTTCGAAATAATTCTCGTTTTTGATCAATTATAATTAATTATATGTTTTAGAGGTTAATAAATATCCCGGTAATGAATTCAAAATCTATCTTTATATATATATATATATATTAAAATTATATGAATCATTCAAATGTTACTTTCAAATATAATTTGTCAATTTTTACAAAAACACGACAATTTATTATGTTAAATGTTATTATGACCTGTTTTTTTTATCATTTTACATCAATGAAAACAAAAAAATTAATATTTTTTAATGAAATCATTTTAACAAATATTTTGAAATAAAAAACATGAATTAAAATAAAATAAAGATTTATATACTATTATGAAATAAATAAACGAATAATAATAACTTTTGAAATGTTTTTTTAATTACAATAAATAATTGTTAAAAATATTCGAATAAAATTAACATATTGTAGAATATAAAAAATATTCTTTTAATCACATTTTATATCATATCACAATTTTCAACATATATACTCAGTTTATACGATCTCCAAATTTGGTATTTATTAAATAAATCAAAATTTACAATTCACTTTACAAATTATTATTGTGTTAGATAATTATATTATCATAATTACTAATTGAAACAAACTTTGTATATAAAGTCTGATTTCTAATTAACGATATTCCAAAAATACAACAAAAAAATTTACTATATCTATTTTTTTATATTATAATATATAGTATCGACCATCGCCAATTAAAAACCATAAATAAATAGTAAATTTCTTATTAAATTTTACCATTTGACATTTTCAAAGAAACGCTGGTTGTCAATCGTTTTCTTTGCTTTTCAAATCAGTTGGTATAACCTATTAACCACATCACAACAATGACACTCATTTGATTAACTATATTAAATGGTCTGCCGGTTGGTTGATATTACTCGAGAATTCATCAGAGATGAATTACAAACTCCACATTTCTTGCTTTCCTTTTTTGGATGTATAATTTGGTTATAAAGTAAATAATTTTAAAAATAAAACAAAAAAATAATTATTTCGAAAAAAAAAGAAAAAAAGTTATTGATTATAATTAAAAAACTAAATGTATAGTTAATTTTCTCCATCGTTACTTAAAAATCTGACTTTATATAACAGTTTAATAGAGTTAGTATTTTAATTTATTAGTCTTAAACGTTATTTATTTGACAAAAATAGCTTTGATAATGTCTAAACATCGGGCATAAGGTAAAATGTGAAAATTCCAAGTACAATTGGGATGGATTTTTAGAACAATTTCCTATATATTCCAATATTTATGGTCCAAAAGGTACTAAATAACGTTTAAAGACAGACTTTATAAACTTTAAAAAGTATTTTCAATAAAAATACAAAAAATAAAATTTTCGAATACCACTTCAAAAATGAAAATATCAATTATTATTAATTGAATAAACCCATTATTTTCAATTCACAAAATGTCCGTCTTTAATTGACCTATCATAGAAATCAATTTGGTTCATTTCACCAATCATACCATGGAACACGATGTAGTTTCCGTATTTAGCCTTAATTTGCCCTCCCCACAATTTTGGTTTAATCAAATTGACTTTCATGTTATTTTCCTTTGTATATTTCCAAATTAAAAATCCGAATCCTGGATCTTCCAAAGAGCTTGGTGCGATATTATAATACTTATCCCAGTCTGCAAAGAAGTGAGTAATATCATTAGAAAAGATAGAAAAATAGCCCGAAGGGAATGTGTAATACAACGAATATCGACTTGCCAGTTTATCATAATATTTCTTCCCGGGTTCTTTCCAAGGCGCGTGATTCCAGAAATCTCCGACGACCGTGTTATTCGATGGAATTTCATTTAAAACGTCCATTAACATTTCGACGTTGACCATCACACAATCGTCGACTCTAGCGTAGAATTTATAAGAGGTATACAGTGGGTATATTTGAGTGTACGCCGCTATGTTCTTTTGTTGTAAAGTAGTCCACGACTCTTGGAGACCGGGCATGTCAATCAAATAAATGTCGTTATATGTCGAATTCATTGTTAAAAGTGTTTTAAAAATATTTTCTTTGGGATGAGTGTTGTCATAGTCTTCTACTGTCTTATTTACAAGAATGAAAAGACACTTGAAACCAAAAATGTCTTGATAGTTCCGTTGACACCACGTCTGTCGAGTGTTTTTAATGTGAACCAAATGAGAGGGAAGAGTGTGGATCATTGCTAATAATGTGTTTTGAGGGTATTTTGTATTATGTATGTGTATAGGCTGTTTGTACGTGTAATTTGGTCGTGCGTATGTGTATAATTGAACATATTTGGGATACGAATAATCAACAGTAAAACTTTTTAAAGAGTAATTTGTATTTGTTTTATTTAAATTTTTTGTATTAAAAAATGTGTTAGTTTGTGTGTTTGAAGTGTTCTGAGAAGATATATTCTTCTCAGCGCTGTTAAGCATTAAATGGTTGCTACTAAAAGAAATTTGAAAAACTAGTGAAATAACAACGAGTGATAATAATATGAAGAAAAGACTGAAGTATTTTATTTGCATAATCAAATGTTTATATTATTTTGTATTAAAAGTTAAAAATTTAGTCGAAAATGAAGAAGTATACAATAAAACACCCGACTTTTGGTTTTTAGGTTACTATTAATTATTAGTTTTTTAATTAAATTGTATTTTGTTTTTTCATGACTCATTGGTTAGTATTACATTCATTTTTGTTGATTAACAAATTATTTTTTTTAACACAGTAAATTGATTTTTCTTTTATTTGATAAATAAATTTAATAATTGTTATTTTCAACAAGTATTTATTATTGTGGAAATAATTAGATCTTGAAACGTACAAAAAATATCGCTTTTTTATTATATTTTATAAATAATACAGTAATATATTCGTTTGTAAAATCCACAATAATGGAAATATTAATTATCAAAATTATGATTAAGATGTCTTTTTACCAAATTTTTTAAAATTAATATATTTTAAAATGTTATTTTGTAATTGGAGTCAGTTTTTTAACGTTATTTGTTCTCAA
>NW_004191617.1:0-3632 GCF_000330505.1 Entamoeba invadens IP1
ATAACATTAATTTATAATTAGAAGATGTAATGACAAAATTAAAAACAAAAAAGAGGAGTATTACTTGTTAGTCCAGTTTCGAATTGAAACAAAAAATACAAAACAAAATCTATTTTTAGATTATACGAAAACAAGTTTTATAAACAAAATACAAATTTTACAATAATAATAACAAAGCTTATTTTTTCTCTATTTATTTTTAAGTTCTGAATTTAAAACTTATAATAAAAGAATAATTAAAATATGTTGCCGGATGTTTTATTCATATAATTTCAAAATATAACATTATTAAAAAAAATTCTTAAACAATTTAAAAACTAAAATTGATTTTTTTTCCAATGATAGCCTGTAAAAAAACAAAAAATGTGGTTTTTTCCCCTCGCTATAAAAAATTATTTTACATAAAAAATTAAAAATGACAAAAGAGTAATATCAGAAATATAATCAATTTATAAAAAAATAAAATGATTATAGGGGTGTGATAAAGTGGTTGTAAATAATCAATCCCTTGTCGATTTTAATAGAACTTCAGTTCAAACCATATGTAAAAAATTAATTCATTTTTTGTAATTTCATTTGTTTTAAAAACCCTGGTTCACTTTCTTTTTTGTACACTTTTTGGAACCGCTTTGAGAATTTAAGACTTGAGTTATTTTTGTTTTCTTTTTTACCCAATTAGACTAAAGACGTTTTGGAATGGATTTTCGTGATTTTTCATTTATAAAAATATAAAATGAGATATTTTTCATTTTTTTTTCTCAGAGAGGCGTGACGGGTAAAAACGCAATTTCAACAAACATTAATTTGGAGAGAAGAAAAACGACTCTATTTTTAAGTAAAATAAAAAACAAACACTGTTATTTTCAATATACAAATACACTTTATAAAATCATATTGATGAATTGATACACACTTATCTTGCTAAATTTTTTAATATTATTTTGAAACAAAGACCAAACAACTGAAATGATTATCGTCAAGAAGAGAAAAGTGACTCCATGTTAAAAAAACTATTGTTCATATAAAGTAAAATATATAATATTATAATAACTACTCTATTGTACATATAATGTTCGTATTGTTTAAATTGATTTTAAACACTGTGTTATGTTGATAGACTCTATTTGAAAAAAAAACAATTTAAATTATTCTGAAATAATTAAATTAATTACGTTTAAAATTATATTTATATTAATAATTAATTTATAATAGAAACATTGTTTCATTATTATTATCAAAGATTTGACATTTGAAGCACAAAAAGATGCCAAAAACACTTTTATACTTTAATCAAGCCTTTGTATTTTCTGTTGTTTCGATTATGAATATACTAAATGTTACATTCCAAGGTGTTATTTAACACAACAAGTATTATACAACGTTTTTACAATAACCAAATAAATAAAACAAATAATAAAAGATTTACTATTTTTTTAATTTAGTTTCGTTTTAAATAAAATAATTATTATATAATAAAATAATAGTAACATCAAATAATATAATTAAGTAATTAATTTTTGAAAAAATATTTGTGCCATAAACAGTGTTGATATCAACGAAATAAATATTTATAAAATAAACAATGATTCAATTGAGTAAAAAACCCAATTTGCAACAATACGTTACAAAGAAAAAACAATTAATAACATTCCTTCCATTCCCTGAAACCACTCTTTTTGTGTGAAAGATCGAAATTGTTTCCTGATAATCTAGAACATTATTAAAAATGTGAAAAAAGTAAATAAATGTAAAACCCATTTTGAACAGATAAAGCTCGTTATGAAACAAATAGGTAATGTTGGGTGGCGTCGATGATGGTAGACAGATATTAAAATGTTCTTTGGAAGAACCAGAAGTGTAGAAGAACAAATAAGAAATGTTGAAAAAACAAAGGAGGAAGGGAAGTTGGTCGACCACGAGTTTTAAATAATGAAAAAATTGAAGAAGTTTAAAAAATGTTGAAACTTTTCAAACGATTGCAAAAAAGCCAGTGGAACCTCGTGAAATGAAAGATTTTGTAAACTTGACACTTTTGAAAGAGGGAGAAAAGGTGGTGACAACGAAGCAAATTTACGATTCGATAAGAAAAATGGACAAACTCGGTGTCAAGAAAGGTGAACTAATGGAGGAGTCCAGAGCAGTTGTGACAAAAGAAATAATTATGGAGTACTTGGTTGAATTGAAAAGGGCCGTTGAAGATAAACCAGCTGCGATCGTCTATAACTTGGACGAAGTTGGTTTTGACTTGTTGTTTGTTGATGCGGTGTCGAAGTCGGTGTGTTTCTCACATGTTATCAGTGAAGCTGTATACAGTCAGATTCCCGGACGTGGTGACAGAATCCCCCTTCTTGGGTGTATCCGGGCAGATGGTCATCAACTTGATCCGTTGATTATCACAAGTCGAGTGACACTCAACCAGGACGTCCTTGCCTCCCTCCACTCGCACGCCCATATTCGTACCCAAGACAACGGCTTCATGAATTCTCAATTGTTTTGTTTTTGGGTGGAGAGGGTCCTTGTCCCTGACGTTAAGGCGTCCCAGAAAGCACTTGGAACCAAAGCCAAAGCGGTGCTTATTATGGACGGATTCAAGTCCCACAATGCAGCGCTGGACACATTGAAGAAGAGTGGGATTGATATATTCTTTCTCAAACTACATACATCCCACTTGTGCCAACCACTTGACTTGTTATATTTGTTACTGTCAAGGGGCACCTCGTGAAGAATGAACTCTTGAAAAAATGATCTTTTCAAAGTCAAAGTTGAGTTTGCAGAAACCACCTTCGAAAAAAGAATTATGTCTATTTATGATTCTTGGAAATCAAAGGATCGACTTGAAACGATCTTCAGTGCTTTTAAACAATCTGGTATAGCTCTCCAGACAGTGTTGGACCAAAATAAAAAAGAGAATGTGCCAAAATTAAAAAAGGCTTATTGGGTATGTAAGGTTGATGTGGTCTATTTGAGATGAATTAGACTGTTTTTATACAAAGAAGACATGCCTGTGCTTTTTGCTACAAAGGAAAAGGAGGAAAGACTTGATAAAAAGAAAAATAAGTGATTTTTGGTGTTGTTTGTTGGTTTTTATTTTTTTATAATATTTATATTATTAAAAAATTAATAATATAAAAATAAAAAGTGCGATAGTGATGTTATGGGTTTTATTTTTTCGCTTTTTGGTTGTTGTTAATAATTTGTTCGAGATATTTCGTGTTTTGAATTTTTAAGTTTTGTATAAAATAATGAATAAAAATATTAATATAACAAGTTTATTTATTGTTTTGTTTTGTGATTTTATTTTTTCATATAAATTTAGTAAATTAATAATTACATTTATTATATTTATAATTTTTTATTTTTTTCTATAAATTGTTTTCATTGTTCATAAGTCTTTGGCAAAATATTAACCATTTACAATTTTGGAAAAATTTTACTCGACTGCTTATTTGCCAAATATTTTAAAATCTAATTAAATTAAACTTATAATAAAAATATCTATTAATTTATTTAATACATTTCTTTTTTTTATTCTTTAATAACAGCTTTTTTATAAGGAATATACAGGGGTATAAAAACATTATTTCAATAAATGCCCGAACCAAAAAAACACTTCAATATTTTAATTATCAAAC
>NW_004191617.1:3732-5737 GCF_000330505.1 Entamoeba invadens IP1
TCCACTGAGTTGTGTTGGTATTTTATTTGCAATCCCAGGAATTTGAATACAGGCTGTCCCCACTTCAGTTCTGAATTTACCAGAAGCCATTCTGTTGATCAAATAAAACGGAAACTTCCTCAAAGGCTTTTTGCTAATTGAAAAGTTGCAAAGTGAATGAGCACCATAAACCAAACATTCGTAATTTGATAATGATTGACTTCTCATCAGACCAAATGAAGTTATCAGCCTTCCAAAATGGTTTTCAACAATTATCCTAACGCTTGAATGAATCGTGTTAAAAGCTTTTATCAACTCTGGATCAACAATAAATATAAAATCATCAGTATCCGCACTTAACTTCGCTTCATCAAATTCGAATAAATTATCTTGTATTTTTTTTCAAGTTTTTTTAGTTTTTTTTTCATGAATCACGTGAACTTTGAAATTTATTTGTTCTTCGAATTCAATTGGGAAAACGACTGTAGCCATAATACGACACGACAAATTTCTTTCATTTTGAGGAATTAGGTCAAAAAAAAACTTTTAATTCTGTATTTTGTGTCTGGTATAGTTCATCTACTCTGTTTACAAATCCACTAACAATACCTTCAAACTCGTTCTTTTTCACAATTCCTTCAAAAGACACCACACAACCAATACAATACATTCCTGTTTGATTTGAACATTCAATTTTTGATTCGATATCTTTGGATATGGCTACCGTTTCTCGTTTTTGGTTTTTACCAAATGGGGTTATCGTTTGATTTATTCCTTTATAACCACCGTCAGCTAAAACCCACTCTCCTTTTTTTATTAAAAAGGAGTCCCACGAAGCCTTATAAACACTTAAATCATTGACAGAGCACTGAATGGGTGATCCAACCTTTACCGCCATCCCGAATTATAGACATATACTTCCGTTTTTACGCCACTTGAGTTGTGCTTAAATAAGTAATAATTTGTGTCTTTTACTTGTCTGTTTTTTTCATTCGCTTTTCTTTTTGTTGTTATATTTTGGTATTATCCTACTATATTGGTCACGTCCGTCGACAATATAGTAGGAATTTTCCAATTCTGGTATCACTTTTCCAAAATAAGGTTCTCTTCCGAACAATAGATTAACACGACAATTTTCAGGAATTTTATATATTGAATCAATAAAACACGTTTTCATTTCACTGGAAAATATTTTTAACGCTTTATCAATATTTTTTTCAACGAAAGAACTCATTGTACATTTTGACATAATACGATCAGAATTAATGTCACAATGAAATTTATAATCTAGTATTTCATATAAAGTTAAATAAGAAAACCCATGTTTGACGTATGTAAGCACCAGAAGAAATAATTCTTTGCAATTAAGTGTTGAATTTTTATGAAATGTCAAAAATGTCAAATCTCTTTTTTGAACAACATATTGATAATTCACCACATTTCACTTTCCGTTGCTTGTTACCAGATCAAATATTTCATCAAATTTTTTATAACCGAATCCAGTTAAACACTCAACACTAGTGTTTTTTCTTTTTTCGAGAATTTTTATTGAATAATCCATTTGCTCAATTTTGTTTGTTGGTGTGTTCGGGTATTTTGTCAATGGTGTAATTGGTGCATCATAATCATAATAAGTTCTTTTAATTCTCGTGGTGTATTTGGCAAAATTGTATCGTTCAATAAAACTCTTTGCATTTGAATTAGCCTCTCTGTTAAAGATAATTGTCTTTGAAAAGTATTGAATGTATTTATGAAAAGTTGATTTTGTTGTACTACTTATTGTGGTAATTGTGTTGAAAGTTGTACCAATTGTGTCGGTTGTTGTGTCAATTGGATGGTCATGCTTCTTCGTCTTCTGCTTTGTGGTCTCGTGGTTTGTTGTGCTGTTGCTTGCATCGTTGGATTATTATTTCTAATTGCGTTAAATGTATGTAAAAATCTAAGTGCTCTGGGCATAATCCAAAATATGATTATTTTTTTTATTTTAAACCCTATCTTAAGATTAGATGAATTTTGAAGTGATGAC
>NW_004191616.1:0-1237 GCF_000330505.1 Entamoeba invadens IP1
TATTTAATAAGGTACAACAAATTGTGTATTAATATATCATTTAAAACAGCTTATATTTTACATATATATACGTTGAAATCAATAAACACGAAATTATGACTTTTATGTATTTGAACTTGATTTTTTGTAAAAAACATTTTGACATTTAAACAAAAGTGGGTAAATTCATTACTGATAAAACTTCAATACATATTTGTTGTTTTAAAACATTTCGTTGACAACATATCAACAACAATATTAAAATATGTTAATAAAAAATACACAACTATAGTTTTTAATTCATGTTAATTCTTAGACTACTAAAAATGATTTTAATGTCTGATGTACACGTTTAAGTGAGTCGCAAGTAAAATCCTAAAATTGGTGTAAACTGTGATACTTTTTTTCATTTTACTGTTATCTTTTAAACTTTTGGTTTTATGTTACATTTTTACACATCATAAAGTTACCACTTTTAAAATTTTAGGCTGTTTTTAAATCACCAGTGTAGCAATAAATGGTAAAACCCAATACACCAAATGTTGTTATCAAATTAATGAAAATTACTAATTAACAAATGCTTCCATTTTAATTGATCATAATAGTTGTAGTATTATCAAAATATACATGTTCACTTTTTGTGTTGTAATATAAAAATGATAAAACGATTGTTAAAAAATATTTGGATTAATATCTCGCTTGCACATCATTTTCAACAAAAAAACTGTTGATATGAAAATTGAGGATATGGAAGTGATTGCACAATGAAATTATTAACAATTGTTTATATTTGATTTTACTTTGTATTAACAAATCGTCAATGCAAACACATATAATTACAATTAAAAATTAAAAATAACAATGTCATTAACAGTCATTATTCATTCAAAAATTTAATTATACAATTACACTTGTATTAACAAATATGTATATCTATTATTAATATATTTAAACTTTTAACTGTGTTGATAACTTTGTTATGTGAATAATTGGAAACACCTTTTTACTAAAAGTTAATAAATGTATAATTATTCAAAATAAATTTTAATGATATCAAAATATAAATCAAAAAATAACATAAATGATCAATTGAAATATTTAATTTCGATTTGATTATAACTGTATATATTGTTAATCGGATGTGTATTAACGTAAAACAGACTATTTTAAAATTATATAAATATAAAACTTGCAAACTTTTTTGTTGTTAAAAGTTTGGCATCAAACATAAACTGTTAGATTCGAATATAATTAATAT
>NW_004191615.1:0-1412 GCF_000330505.1 Entamoeba invadens IP1
TCTACTTTCCTTGAAAATGCACTCACAACTTATAAAAGAAGTTTCTAACACAAATCGCGACTCTTCGAGAAATTCACAAGCAACTTTAATTCCGTCGGACGAGAAACTTGAATCCTTCGAACTACCAAAAAACAGAATGTCGTTGTCGTCAAATCCAATTAATGGTGTTGTACTCGCACCAAAATAGCCCAAATGGTGTGAACGCCCAAATTTGACACTTTCTGTCTTTGAAAGTGTCAAATTTGAAAACGCGAAATTGCCGATAAAGACGATTTGTGTTGTTGGAAGAGTCACATTTTCACTCAACATGATTTCACAGTCCGTTTCGATTTGTAACGTTTTCGTGCGCTTTTTAATATTAAAACTCCTCTAATGAGTCGCATTGTTTCCTTTAAAACCCACAAGTTGACTTTATTGGTAAACCGTACTACCAAATATACACTTTATTATTTAATAATAATTTAATAATTTATACTATTAAAAGTAGTAAAAAAACAAAAACAGTTTTATATCAGGAAAAACCTAATTATTATTTATTCAAAAATAAATAACAATTATAAAAAATCAATAATAAGTTTTTTATTTACTTTTTTTAATTATTTTTATACTTTTGATCTTTTTGATATACCAACAGGGTATCCCAAAATAAGCTATTGGGCCCAAAACTGCAGAATTTTATATGAAAAAACTTGTTTTTATTTTTTTTTAATGCAAACAGGCGGGAAAAAATACCCAAAGAAAATTTTTTAATGAAAAAATAATATTTCCCGTTTTTTTTGTGGGTTGGTTGATTTAAAAATATTTGGCAGAAAAAAAATAATGGAAAATGCAAAAGAAAAAAAAATATAATTAGAATTGGAATAAAAAACAAAGAGGAAAAAAGATCAATTTGGTTAAAAAAGACTAAAGACTTTTTAAAAAATAAATGTCAAATAAAAAATGAAATGTGTAAAAAATAGAAAAATACTTTTTTAAAAAACAACTCCTAAAATGATATCATATTAAAAAAACAAAAAACGTTATTTGTGATCAAAAATCAATTCAACACTAATATGTCTTATCAAATATCATGATGTTTATTACAGACAATTAAGATCATAAAACAACAAATTTTTCTCTGTTTTTAATGGTAATAATTGTTTTGTGTTTTTAAAATAAAGTAGTTTCTTTTCAGTTTAAGAACATGTACATATATGACAAACTTTATTTAAATTGTCTATTTAATTAAAGTTTGTCTTTTATTTATTGGATAATATGGTGTTGATAATTATTATAAGTTACAAACAAAGATATTTTCCTTTAAATAATGCATTATTTCAAAATATATTTTTGTAATCATATTGAATTAGAAACTATTTTACATATAAAAATATTGATTTAATTTTTAATCACTATTCGTTGATACAGAAACA
>NW_004191615.1:1512-5618 GCF_000330505.1 Entamoeba invadens IP1
TATTTTTCATATTACAATTCATATTATTTTGTCACTAGCTAATAGTTTGAATAAATATTTAATTATATTTATATATATATATATATTTCAATTTAAGACAATAACAAATGATTATAAATTATTTGTATTAAAATATAATTTGTAAAATACATATATTATAGATAAATTACAATAAAGGTTATTCGAAAATGTTCAAACGCTATATTGATAACAAGTTCAACTAGTTTTAAAAATGGCCTATGATAGTTAATCAACTGTCTATTTTAGTATTGATTGAATTTAATTCTTTAAATACTAAATATAATAAGTTAATGTATTTAAAAAAATATCTAACGTGTTTGACAAAAAAAATAGCAACAATATTTATACATAATCAAATTTATTGCAGTTTTTTATATTTTTTTATGTTTAATAAGATATAATGTTTGCTGTAAATTTTTTAAATGATCAAACAAAATAAAAATATCATGTTTGTTTAATTATCTAAGTTGTTATAAATAATTAAATAATTATATACATAATATTAATTTAATTGTTTAAAATTTCACATTTGAATAAAGTTTAGAATTTGAAATTCAGAATATATATATTGATGTTTTTATATATTGGTGTAGTTTGAATGATGTAATATATTTGAACACTACAGTTTTTTTAAATAAAAAAATATTTTTAATTAAATTTGTATTTTAAAATTACATTTGGTTTATTTTAGCTTACAGATATTTCTTACAATCTACTTGTTATATTTAACAATTTACCACTGATTGTATTAAGTATTTCATTTAATTAAAACTAATGATCAATCTTTCCTTTTATTTAATAATTGCATTTAATTTTTAATAAATTAAATTCAAGCACCCCAAAACTTTAGTAAAAATATATTTAATCGTTTTTTGAATTTTGAATTTACATCAAATGAAGTTTTAATAAATTTTGAGGGATAGAAAGATTAATTATTGTTAATTCTCAAAGAAAAATGTTATGTGTTATATTTACAGTCAAAAACGTCTATTTGTCGTGAATCCAACAGTAAAACGTATCTATTTGTTGTAAATGAGTGAATTTTGTACAAAAATCTTTTTATTATTATAGTTCATTTTTATTAAAAAAGTGTTTTTAATTCAACAAAAGTTACATGTTCAAGAACAAAATAATCAATTGTCGTACATTGGAATGATTGGCCAGTTGTGCAACAATTAAGCAAGTTCGACAATTATATTCACAACAATTAGACGTCTTTGACTGTACATTGATTTTATTCTTTTGTTTATTAAAATATATTATAATAACCTTTATTACTTCACCCATGATTTTATAACATTATGATTACTTGTGTGGTTATTTAATTTCATGAAACAGTTATATTTGAATAAACCTGTTTATTATCAATACCAATTTTAAATTGTATAAATATTATAATAAAGGGGTGTTACTTAAATTTGTGTATGGTCCTACAAATAACCAACTGAAGTTGTATTTTTACTCTATAATTAAATATAATTTAATTTTAACACAATATTTATTTTTTATCTGAGTCGGATGTGGTTTTTTAAATATGAAACATATTAAGTATGTCTTTATTATTTTTTTAATAGATCAATAAATAATAATCAACAAGTATATAAAGTTTAATGGGTTTATTTTAAAAATTGTAGTGATTAAAAAATATTTGACAAGTCAAATACACATTACTAAGTTGTTATTGGCAATGTTTTTGAAAAAGTTTAAAATGTTTAACAACAAAATTACAAATAACAGAATACTATTGTTTTTATTTGTTATTAATAATTTATAACTATTTTTTAATCGACAGAACACTATATTGATACATATTTGAACAAACTAAAATTTCATAACATACAAGCTTCAAATTGTATGACGATAATTTATAAATAAATTATACTTTGATTTCTTTTTTGATCTATTACTACTTAATTGAAAAGTTTTTTAAAATCATATACACATTATAATTCTTATATGTATACTTACTTATTCCTGGTTTAAATATTTTTGCATATTCAATGATTAAATTGTATCTCTCAACAACAGACATTGCTCAAAATTTGTATTAATAATTGTTCTTTCATTAATTGCCTTAGTTGATGAAATACAGCATTTATATTTTTGTATGATAAATAATCAATAATTTATTTTATTTTTTTTATTCAACAACAATTGATATTTTTTTGTAAACTTTAATACGTTTATTTTGTTTTTATATGCCAAAATATCATTAAAATTTGTTTTTGTTTTTAAAAACAAAACTTTACACAAGAGAAAGTATAAACTATTTACCAGAATTAGAGCACACATACATATCAAATGTATTAATTTTTTCCAATAATTTTGAAAAGACCGAATTATTTATGATATATATAATACGAAACATAAAAATATATTAGTCCAGTTGAATAAATTGAACATATTTGCATGATTTTTTTTCTTGTTTTCATTTGAATTCCCATCTTTTCATCCAAAATTATCTGCTTTAAAAAATTCAAAAACCCATAAGCAAATGTTTTTGTATTTTATTCTCATAAACAAAAAATGAAGTCATAAATGACTATTTAAGTCATCTTCACTTTATTTTCATATTCCAATTATGAATATATGGTAAACAACAATTGGTTGATTGCTAATGATAATTGTATTGATGACCATACACACAACTTTGCTATTTGGCCATATACATTATTGAACAGTACTATAACACTCTTATCACAACATTATCAGTAATTTTATAATAACAATGAAATGTCTAAAATTTTCAAACTAAATTGAATTAAATTATCTTCCAAAATAAAAACATCTTTATCTACTCATATACAAAATATTTCCAATTTATTTTCTTTCTTAATATTATTATGTACTTGACGAGTTGCTTTTTAATTATCCTTATTGGTATTTTTGTGATGTATTATGAAAAATGAAAAAGTATATTCAAAAAAGTGTGTCAGTTTCAATATTAATTCGCAAATTCCAAAAGATAAGTTGGTTTGTAAACATCGAAAACAATCAATTAAAATATTCAATTGTAGGATAAAGTGGATCTAAGAGTGTGGTTTTGAGAAATCAAAAGAAGTCAGAAATGATTTCTGTGTTGTAAGAGGTTATTTGTGTTGTTTTGAAGTTGTTCGTTTTTATCGAAATAAGTTTTTGTGTAATAATTTAAAATTGTTTCATTCCAGTTTGTATTTCTAAAAATAATCTAGATGTCGTATTTTTAACATGTTTTAATTTTGGAACTGATCTGTTAATTAATTGAATAATATTTAACAATTTATTTGTTGAAAAAAAATATAATTTGTCTGTTTATTTATAAAATGCTCTATTTTTAAGAGTTGCGACCCGATTTTGTGGCCTAATAAGATTTGGCACATCCATAGTAATTTGGGATACCCTGGTGGTACTTAGGTTTCGACTAATAATTATTATACAATTGTAAACTGTTTCCCAAAAGTCGATAGTACCCCAAAATATTTTGGTCTATTTTTATCATAATGTTTTGGGAAAACTACGGAATCTATTTATATTTCAATATCAACTTTTTTAAAAATTTAAACCATTAATTGTTGAAAATCTTAATTAAAAACACGTAAAAATAAGATACAATTTATGTAATAACACTTTTTTTCTCGAGCAACTTTTTTAAAGAAGATGGCCAGTGAATTTACCTTTTTCTTGAATACAAAGAAAAAATCTTTTTTCCATCGATTGCATTAAATTGTTAATTGTATCCATTGGTATCGATTCCCATTCTTTCTTCAGCACTCTAAACAAACTCTTTTTGTTTTTAAAATATTTTTTCTTTTTCTAATTCTATTTTCAAGTATCGACCAAACGTTTTCAATTGGTGATAAATCCGGACTTGAAGGAGGCCACCCAGTCAATCTCACTTTATTGTTCTCCAAAAAATTCAATGTCGTTTTTCCTGTGTGTGGCTTGGCACCATCTTGTTGGAAATAGACTATTTGTTTGTTGCGTTTTCGTCTAATATCATCAAACACTTTATTACTTTCAAGCATGTGTTGATAGCCAATTGCATTAAGTCTGTTGTCACATAGTAACAACTGTTATTTGTAATTATTTCCGATTGCTCCCCAAAC
>NW_004191614.1:0-1602 GCF_000330505.1 Entamoeba invadens IP1
ATAATTATTATAAACAACTAACCATTTAATGATATAATAATAACATAACTAAAAAATACAAACAAAGCAAATATTTCGAGAACCAAACACGACAAAATCAATTAGTTGGTTCAAATGACTTCTATGAGGAAAAAAGTAAAGCTAATCCCATATATTTTCAAGATAATTATTGGTGGTACTCATCATGAAGATGTGCAAAATAATATTGTACAACAACTGCCCAGCCACAATGACAGTTCTTCCTCTTAATATCAAGCTCGGGACGAGACAATACCCTTGCCACAAATTATAAATACGGGTATTAATGAACCCATTTTCTTGGTAAACAATCAAAACGTTGTCCATTTTGATGTACTCACATAACTCATTTTCAATTATTAAACTGGAAACAACGAAAAGGGGTCTCCAATGTTGTTAAATCTGCAAATATTCCAAAAAGAAGGGTGAGTTTATTAATACTTTTATCAACCTTGTTATACTTGGTAAATGGAGCATTTGGGTCAATGATACTGTGTGCCCCTTCTCATTAGTAAAGGGAATGAAACTACTTCGATTTATATCGAGCAACAATATTTGGTAAAACAACATCTAAGCGAATAATTCTGGAACATGTGTACTTAACAATATGATTTAAAAGTTGGTGGGTGCGTTCTTCATATTCTCTTATCAATTCTGGATTGAGTTGGGCATGTTCAGCTTCATATGGGAGATATATTTGTTTGTAAAAATGTTTTTTTTGGAAGTGGCCCAGTATAATTAGTTGGCGTATGGTTTTTCCAACAATGTTTTAAATAATTGGCTATTGTTTCCAAGTTCAATTTGTTTTCTTTTTTTGTTTTACACAAATCGAATTAGAAATGATGAGCACTTCTATTTTCAATTGTGATTGTTTTCACATAATACTTATATCATTACCATTATAACTTTTGTTATCTTTGATGGTGCGACGTAAAACATCAAAAATATCCGCTTTATATTGTGTTGATATTCTATAACATTTACAAATTCTTTAATTGTTAAAACCTGCTCAAACAAATAAACACGTCAAATTAATTCTTTTTCGTGTTTAATGACAATTTCTACAAAGTTATTTAATGGCTATGCTTTTTTGGTAAATTATGATTGAATCAATGTTCAGTACTTTTTTCGCCAGATGTCTTCAAGTTTTGTTCTAAGGCAACTCCATTTCGATAAGGTTTTATTGGATTTTGTTTTATTAAATCATTGGTTATGTTATTTTGATTAGGGTTCAACTAAAAAAAATCAGGAGTTAAAAATGTATATTACACTTGATAATTTTAACAGTTGATAATATCATTTATCATAATATCTCAAAGAAATATATTAATTTTAAGCTTCAATAGCCTTTTATTGTTTAATATTATTTGTGTTTAAGCAAATTGTGTTCGATGACAATTTAAACATCAATACGAATTTTATATATCAATGACGATAAAAATCAAGGTTTTTAACTTAAAAAGCTGTTTTTACTATCATTAACATTTGCTTGTTTATTCTTAAAATTTTACAAAAAATACACAAATGATAAAAAATACAGTTTATATCAGCTTTGCACGTCTATTCTATTATTACAGTTACCAA
>NW_004191614.1:1702-4013 GCF_000330505.1 Entamoeba invadens IP1
GAGAAACGTTTTCAAAATGTTATTATCTACTCATTTTGTCTATTCTAAAAAATGGCAAATCAAAAAATTTGCGTTCAGTGAGTGTGTTTCTTTCAAAGAAATTTTTTTACTAAAAAGTTTCAAAAAGTTGGAGAGTGTTTTTAAAGGTTGTTCGCTTCTTGAAAATGTTATTTACAAAAAAATGTTATACATGAAATAGAACTAACATTTGATTTTCATTTAATTTTAAGATCTTATATTTATAATAATAATACTAAATTAAATGAATTTTGAATATAACCAGTTGAGTCCTTCATATAAGCCATACCCAGTTGTTCCACAACATTCTTGGCACGCCCACTCATGTCCGACTATTGATTGAAGTTCCATTTTATCAATGATTTCTTGTTTAGCCAAAGCATTTGGCAAATCAATTTTATTCAAATAGAAAAGAATTGGCACGTTCATGATTTCTTCATCTTTACAAAACTGATGAACAAATTCTTTTGCTTCATTAATGCGGTCCTGGTCGTTTGTGTCTATCACATAAATTATAGCTTGTGTTTTACTATAGTAATGACGTGTCAATGGTCGTATACCTGAGCTTCCATTGATATCCCACACATTAAAAACGATTCTTTTGTAGTGAACATCCTCAATATTAAATCCTATTGTTGGTATAGTATCAACATATTCGTTAAATTTTAGGTTGTACAATATTGTCGTTTTCCCAGCAGCATCAAGACCTATCATTAAAACCCAAACACGTTTGTTTTTGCCAAAATGGTTACTAAAACAATTACCCATATTCTGTGTTATTTTGCTTGGATTTATATATTAATAAAAAGAATATAAATTCTTTGTGACATAAATCAAAACACTTGTTCTGAATAATATTATATTAAATAGTAAATTTTGTTATACATTAATTAATGCAAAATATACAAAAAATAAAAATCATGTAAAAATTTTAACAGATATTATTCTTTGAATGTTTTAAATATTTACTAAACTAAGTTAACAGTGTCAGTCTTTTAACGTTGTACTATCTCCAAACGTTGTTCATTTCGCAAAAAATACTAATCAATTTATCTGATAATTGGGAATCAGGTAATAAAAAATATAAACACTAAAAAACTTAAATAATTAATTTCTGTCATTATAAAAAATTTCCAATACTTTTTTACTTATTATATATCTTAAAACGTTTATAAAATAATTTTAATATAAAACAATTGAACACGATATATAAACATTTATCTTAAACCAAATATTAATTTAAAATATACAATTTTGATAATTGGCTGTATTTGATTTATCATTTTTCGATGAAAGCTTAACAACAAATCGGTATTTGTTGTTAAGTAAATAAAGTATAAAACAATTTAACTTTATTGTCTTTATAAGAGAAAGTTAAATTATTAAAATGTATTTTTTTCAATTAAAGTCATTCTTAAAACCGTGCAACTTTGACATGTCAGTGCAACTTTGTTTATAGTATAATTATAATAAGAAAATATATGTATTTTATAATCAAAACAAAAAAACACAAACAAATTTCTTTAAAACTATTACTTTAATTAAAATACTATAACTAAACTATAACTAAAGTTGCACAAATTTTCTCAATTGGTTTTTTGGTTTGTACCATTCAACATCCTTTTTTTATTGAAAATTTTGCAGCGAGAAGGTCTTTGAATTACACAAATTGGCTTGTCTCATTATTTTCTTTTATAAAGTAATGTTTAACATTTGCGCCATCCACAATCGATATACAACACCGTGTTTTTGTTATGTATGACAATTGGAATTCTGGAATTTTAACGTTTTTTTATTAGAACAAGCAGTTGAATTTATCATTTAATTACAGAGTTATATTTTAAGGTTGATTTATAACCTAATTCTACTTTTTGTTATTGTTTTTGTTATCGTTGAAAATTGAGTTTCACCTTTGTTGTGAATAAAAAACAAAGAAAAAATAAAGTTGCACACTTATTCGGAATGACTTTAACTTGAAACTTTATATAATTAAACAAAAAAAATAATATTAATAATAATAAATTAAAAATATAAATACAGTCTTTTAATGTTGTACAGTGAACAAAAATTAGCTTCATTTTTATGTAAAATATATTAGATATACAGATGCAAAAAAGTGGTTGTCTGTCAATATTTGGATTTTATAACGGACGTTTTGTGTTTTAATAAACACTAGTAAATTAAACATTTGTTTTTCATATTATAAATTACAAAAGTTTTTATAAAAAATGGCAAAAATTTTTTTGGGGTAAAAATATAATTTGGATTAATGTTGAGACAAAAAACAAAATAT
>NW_004191614.1:4113-5514 GCF_000330505.1 Entamoeba invadens IP1
TATTTCAAATGTTTAATGTCTCAACGTTTACAAAGTACTTTATTGATGTTGTGTCGAGTGGTATTGGGTTGAAGTGAAACTTCTCCATTGTTCCTCTGTATTTAGTATTCACTAATTCAAATGAAATGAAGTCATTAAGGGTCTTAAAATATTTTGAAACTATCATCATGTGATATCCGTCTTTTGTAACCATTTTTTATTTTTTTGTAGTTAAGATGCAAGAAAAAGTGGTTGTCACAAGTATAAAAAAGTATTTTTATATATTTATTTTTAATAATTATAAATTGTTAGTTGTTTAACAAGTAAATTTACGGGAAAGCCGTTGTCGTTTGAATTTTTTTTCAGAAAGTGGTTGTCAAAAGGATAAAAAATTTAAAAAAGACTATTTTTATATAAAAAACAGAAAAACCACAAAAAGATTTTACTCATCTTCAAAATCAAAATTGACTGCACCTTGTCATCATGATATAAAATGAACTCATGTTGTGGATGTGCAGTTTGTTATGAATAAGTTGAGGATGCGTAAATCAAATAAGCAATAATCGCGATTATCAAGTTTGTGTATTTATAACGTTGAAAGCAAATTATTAATCATTAGGACTTTATTGATAAACAACGTGTAATATGACCTTATATTACAAATATGGCATTTCCTTATGATAACTGTTATTGTGTTCAAATTAACCAAACGTTTTGTGCTGATTATTGTTTTCATTGTCTATATCTCCTACTGTAGTAAGGTTCACCAAAAAACACAAATATACGTCATTTAATAAGTCTTTTTCAAATAGATAATTTTTATTATTGTTAAAGTTTAAAATATTAACATTATTAACATTCGTTTAATGCTTTAAATAATATCATAAAACAGATTAGTTAATATTTATAATTCCATTTGATAATCGACTTACTCAGTACACTGGAAGAATTTTAAAAAAACAATCGATTTTTTTGTTTTTAATAACATTATTTTCATGACAACCACTTTTTCCATGACAACCAATAATTCTTCTATCTGTTAAAAGAAAAAAAGAAACAATTGTTTTTTTGATGAGGCTTCCCGAAATATTACATTTCAAATTGTACTAAAAGTAGAAGATAACATTTATATACAGACTGTTGTATATTTTTTGAAAACACAATGGAAATATTTGCTCTAAAATTTTTATTTTTTTAACAAAAAATGATCAATCAAATTATTAGATGAAACGGTGTTGCGTTATTACATGTAAAATTATTGTAATTTTAATATTTTCTTTCTTAACGTTGCTTTTACTTGTTTGTTTTTATTAATTGGATTGTTACATTTCAAATATTTATAATAAGGGAACTTTTATCACAGGATCAATTGTAGACATTGATGGACTTAAAACGTTTAGCACGTATATGGAGGATATCGCT
>NW_004191614.1:5614-8046 GCF_000330505.1 Entamoeba invadens IP1
CTTATGACGTGTTCACATTTTAACCGACTTTCTGCAAAACAGAATTCGCCAATTTCTTTGATATATTTGAACGAGACGTTTGTTTGTTTGCATTTGTAAAACGCTCTATCTCCATATATATTTGCTGGGTATATTGGCTTACCACTCGGGTCTGGATTATAAAACGCACTTTTAAAATTATCAAACGTTTCTTTTACAAAGTACATTCCCTTCATATAATTGAATGAATGTACCACATTCTCTGTTCTGGCTATATCCTGTTCACCAATTGTTTCTTTATATGGAATTAAATAGTCAACGATTATGTTTTTACCTCTAATTTCTTTGGAATACAACGCGTCGAAAAAAGTGAGATAAATGACTCCTCTGCGACACTCCAAATCAACAGTTTTAACTTTTCGAATATTTAAATTTTTAAGTGTCGTGTTTAAATAAATTTTGATGTTACTACATTCAAACATTTTCAGGGTTATGATGTTGATATTATCCAACTCAAAAGTCGAGTGTGAAAGATTTTTTATCTTTAGTTTTGTTAGCGAAGTTGGCAATTCAACACAATTAAAAGATTTAGAAACTATTTCAAATGAAGACAAATTTTTCAATTTCATTTCATTTGTGATGAGTTGGGGAGTTGTTGTAAAGTCAAATTTTTCTTTGTAATAAAACGACTTAGTGTCAAATTCGAGAACTTCAAGATCTTTTACTAAATTAACAAAAATTTTGTATACATTCTGTTGGTCTGAATTGATCTCATAAAATTTTGGTATATTCTCAATATCAAGTGGATGTTCTTCAATCCACTGAATATAACATTTTTCACTTAACATCATATCATAATGTTTTGTTAAGCCAAAAAAGTGGGTCATTGAGACTTGTTTGAGATATTTTATTTCTTTTCTTTTTGTAACTTCGACAGTTGTTATATTGTCACAAAAGACTGTAATTTCACCAGTAGAATTTAATTCAAGATATTTTAAATTGTTTGGTATTTTTAAGTTGAATTTAACATTTTCGTCATTGTTAATTACAAGTTTTTTAGTTTTTATATTAGAAAGGTCCAAATCCATTAAAGTACTCTTTTTAACAGTTAATTCATCAATCTTTAATTTGGTCATGTCAACAAAACACAAAAAATTTGGTGTTTCATTTTCATATATACAAACACTCTCTTTAAAATTATGTAAAGAAATTGGTATATCCCAGTTGTTAAACACAGAAAAGTCGTTAACATTTAGTATCATTATTTTAAAATGAAGCTTGAGCTTGTCAAGTATTTCTCTCTCTTCAATTTTAAACTCTTCATTTGGCAAATACAAAAGCAAATTTAAAAGTAAACCTCTATATGCACTAATAAAAGGTACAAAGTATTTCAACTGTTCGTTATCACTAACAAAAATTCTAATCCTTTTTAGTGTATGCAACTCAACAAAAACGTTAATATTAAAGTCTACAATTTGCAGAAAAAGTTCTGCTTTCTCATTTGGTATATTTACGTCATAATCAATCGTTGGTACAACAATAGTTATATCTGAAAGACTTAAAAATTGTTCAATTTTGTTTAATAAAAAATTCAAAGAACTTTTGTTGTACAAAACATATGTCTGATATTTTTTGAGATGTTCAATTGTAACAATTTGAAATCTTGAAAAATTTACAAAGTATTCTTTGTTTTTTATTGTGTCATTTTGGTCTAACGAATTATGAAATTTTATGTATTTTATTTTTGACAAAACATTATCGGGAACAAACATTTCATAAAACGGCAAATATAAAGTTTGGATGTTCGGAAACAACTTTAAAATATCAAGTGCATAGTGCTCGTATAAGTACTTATTGTACACAGAATCATCATTTAAAGTTTGAATGTTTTCTATAATAAGTGGATTGATTTGAAGACGCTCCATTACTCGTTTGCATTTTCTATTTATAGTGGAAAAAGTGAATAGAGATTTGAATGTGTGAATATATAAGACAACATTCATAAGAAAAAATTCTTCTAGTTTCGTTGTCATTTAATTTTTTAGTTTTTCAGTAGTTTTTGAAAATTTTCATATCATGTATTTTATTTTTATTTTCAAAAATAGACAAATCATTGATTGTTTTATATATTCGGTGAAATCATGGTGTAAATTTTTTTATCTAAAACCCAATTTGTGGCAATTTGTTACTTTGATTTTTTTTTAAACATTCGGAAAATAAATGAAATATTTTGAATTTAAAAAAAACGTGTGTACAAATAATGTTATTACAAAAATAATATATTTTATTATAAAATATAATATAATACGAGTTTAAAACTTCTTTTTATCTAATCATAAAATAAATCATAATTGTAAAATTTAAATTTTAAAAATTTTAGTTGAAATATTTATTATTAGTTTAAGATTCAATAATTTGTTTTTAAAAAAAATTATTTAGACAATAAAATTTAT